>NW_021628939.1:2018862-2166362 GCF_002157705.1 Plasmodium gonderi
TTTTTTTTTTTTTTTTTTTTTTTTTTTTTTTTTTTTTTTTCCTTTTTTTTTTTAATTTTTAAAAAAAAAAATCCCCCCCCCCCCCCCCCCCCCCAATAATACCCTATATTTTCCCCTTAATGCACGATGGCCGATTGTACCTGCATGGGCTATCATTTACAGTTACTCCTACAATTGTGTGCATGCAAAAAATAGCATTAATATCATTTGAGTTGACCAGGGGCCACAAACATTCCTACTATTGTATTCTGGCTTAAAATGTGTCGCATCCTCCATTTGCATAGCAGAGCACACAGTTCACGATCGTGTACATGCTACTTGTAGAAATAAAAACATCTGCATAATAAACATTAAAAATAGGAAGCGCAAATATGTATACATATATATATATATATATATATTTTTCTAGAGAGAGAATGCTCATTCATGTAAAATAAAAAAAAAAGGGAGGGAGGAATATGAGAGCACAATATTTATGCCCCACTTGAAACCTTCATCCTCCCTCACCCTTGTGCATGCACTTGCTATCGTTTCCTTTTCCCGCATGCAAAAACGCAGAAATGGATAAAATAAAGGTGCTAAAAAGAAGAGCAAATGAAGTGATGAAAAAAAAAAAAAAAAAAAAAAAAAAAAAAGAAAAAAAAAAAAAAAAAAAAAAAAAAAAAAAAAAAAAAAAAAAAAAAAAAAAAAAAAAAAAAAAAAAAAAAAAAAAAAAAAAAAAAAAAAAAAAAAAAAAAAAAAAAAAAAAAAAAAAAAAAAATGCAAGTTAACAAGCAAATAAGCAAACAAGCAAACAAGCAAACAAGCAAACAAGCAAACAAGCAAACAAGCAAACAAGCAAACAAGCAAACAAGCAAACAAGCAAACAAGCAAACAAGCAAACAAGCAAACAAGCAAACAAGCAAACAAGCAAACAAGCAAACAAGCAAACAAGCAAACAAGCAAACAAGCAAAGCAAAATAAAATGGTGTGTGTACTTCATGCAGTAAGATCTTCTTTCCCTGCACCCCTCCCCTCCTTTGAAGCTGCAAAAAAAAAAAAAAAAAAAAAAATGAAATAAGTAATGCAAATTTGCATGCATAAAAAAAAAAAAAAAAAAAAAAAAAACAAGGGCTAAGGGGGGGGATACACTGCAAGGACTCGTTCTCAAGTGTAAGCCTAGAAGGTGCAATGGTTCACATGGAAAAATATGTGCAATTTTTGAGGTGTGGAAGGGGAATGCACCAAATGAGAATAAATGACATCCCAATTATAAAAATGAAGAGGGGTGATGTGAATGAGCGATGAAATGGAGCGGTGAAATGGAGCGGTGAAATGGAGCGGTGAAATGGAGCGGTGAAATGGAGCGATGAAATGAAGCAACGACATGAAGCAACGAAATGAAGCAACGAAATAAATGTAAAAATGTGAAAAAAAAGTAACAAAAAAATTTACACACTTATGAAAAAAAATTAAAAATATAAATATAAACATAAAAATATAAACACAAATATAAACGCAAATATAAACGCAAATATAAACGCAAATATAAACGCAAATATAAACGCAAATATAAACGCAAATATAAACACAAATATAAAAGTAAATATATACACAAATATGAACGCAAATATAAACAAAAATAATACATAAATGCATTTTATTTTATATTATATTTTGTTTTTCTAATAGTTTTATTATTATTTTTTTGTCATCCCCATTTTCTTTCACAGCTTGGAAGCATTCTTCATTCATTTTTTATGAAAATTATTAATATAATATTTTTATTAATTTAACCTTTTTATTAATATAAGACTTTTATTAATATAACTTTTTTATTAATATAACTTTTTTATTAATATAACTTTTTTATTAATATAACTTTTTTATTAATATAACTTTTTTATTAATTTAATTTTTTTATATTTTTTATTCTCTCTACGCTTTATACCCCTTTGTCCAAAATGACTAACGTGAAAAAAGTGTGCTTGTCCCTAGTGGCCTTAGTGTGTTGTGTCCTAATGAGTCAGCATGAAGCTGTAATCGAGAATTCGCTTTTTTTTTTTTGCACCCGAAAAGCATGGCCCATGGCAGCATGTATATTCAGAAGAAATACAAAGAAATGCTACAATACAAAGAATCGGATGAATGTGTGAACGATTTGTTAGAAAAAAATTCTATAAAGCTAATAGCAATCGATATTGATGGTACCCTAGCTGATGACTCAAGTAGAATTAGTAACGTCAACTTAAATGCTATAGAAATAGCGAAGAGGCTAGGTATAAAGGTAATTTTAGCAACTGGAAAATTACATAATTATGCAATGGAAATGTTTACACAGAAACAAAAAGAAACATATGGAATTGAAAAAATGGATGGTGTATATTCCCATGGTGCATACTTAAATATCAAAGGAGTTGATTACATATATCGTAAATTCAGTATGAGAGACTTAGAGTTTATTTTATTTGCTTTGTCAAATTATAATATTTTAAAATATAGTCTTTTTATAACACCAAGTATTGTATATGTATTTAATGATGACCCAGAGTTTAAAAAAAAACAATTTACAATTCATGGACAAGGGAATAAATCCAATTCGAATATGAAAAATTTGTTATCTTTAGATAAACGTTATAAGGCTGTTGTGTTAAAAAACATTAAAGACATATTCATGATTGGTGATATTGTTTCTATAGAAATTTATGAAAAGCTATATCCTACTGATGATGAACCATTTAAGGATCTCCACAATGTCTTATTTCCCGAGTTGGATAATCGATTCAAGATATATGTACCCCCAAATAAAGAAAAACTTGTTCTTTCACCTATAAACACATCCAAGATACAAACTGTTCAGTTGTATGCACAGTTTTATGATATTTCTTTGAATCAGATTTTATCTATTGGAAATGATAATAACGATTTAGAGATGTTGGCTTCCACAGGATATTCAGTTGTTGTCAAGAATTCCACCAAGCAGGCATTAAAGGTGGCAAGATGTATTAGCACCAAGACGAACAATGAGAATGCCGTGGCCAATATCATATTCAAGGTTATCACAGGAAGATACGTATAACACTTACCACTTGGTGTGATGTGTTACTCGGATTTGAATAATTTGATACACTTGATAGGATGATATATGTGTTGAAGATTTTTTTTTTTTTTCTCTTTCTTTCTTGCCCCTTCTTTCCCAATCATGTCGCACCCGTTGCTTATCATTTTTTTTTTTTTTTTTTTTTTTTTTTTTCGAGTATCTTGAGTATACATAGCACATCCTACTCCCACCATAATACAGTGTGAGATTATATTCCCATGCACTTGATATAAAAAAAAAAAAAAGGGTGAAGCTTGTTTTTCTTCGCCATTAATAAAAATGCACGTATCTTAAGCGTGCATACAATGTGTAATGTAATGCAGTGAATATATATATATATATATATATACATAGCTGCACGTACACATCCTTACTCAGAACGTGTGCATAATTGCCTGAAACCCCTTATGTGCGAAACATTGAGTTAATATAAAAGTTAATGCAGTGATGCATATCTTTCCTCATGCACAATTGTGTATATATATATGAGTGAGATTACGAGAGATAAATAGATACATTGTGAGTTAAAGCATAAATGAGACATAAGGATCATAATTAATTAATTTTTTTTTTTTTTTTTTTTTTTCGTTTTCATTGAGATGCCACACATGATATATACTAATATTTATGTGAGGTGTATGTTTTTTTTTTTTTTTTTACCTCTTCATTGTTTTTAGTAAAAATAATTCAACAAACAAAAACTTAATTTTTTCCACCATTCCACCGTATTATTTTATTTATTATTTTTTTTTTATTAATCAAAAGAAAAGGTATATACAAGTATGTCTGGATAGATCAGTATTGCGAACGTTTTGTACCTTTTGTACGAGCTTTCCCAGACATAAATCAACTTCGACCTGTGGACACGTATACTGTGTTTCTAAATATATGAGAATAAAAGATTACCTTTGTGATGGTATGGTGCAAAGAGTAGGGAGGTATACCCAGTTGTTCAGTTAGCAGTTGAGTAGTAAAAATAATGTAGCTAATGAGTGTCAGTCGAACATGTACATTAAAACAACGCAAAATCGCCTGCACGGTTCAGGCGAAACGCAAAGTGTGAGTTGTGCATGATGGGGATAAGGAAGTAAGTGCCCCACTTTTTTTTTTTTTCCCCGCTGTTTCGCAGGAGGGGGTTGTGAAAATTCGGATATGTCTGTTCAAAAAAAAGGAAATAATAATGACAATGATAAGATAAAACAGGAAAACGATGAATCGATAAAATAGCGTAGCAAAATGAAACAGCAGAATAAAATTGCAGAATAAAATTGCCGAATAAAATTGCCGAATAAAATTGCAGAATAAAATTGCAGAATAAAATTGCCGAATAAAATTGCAGAATAAAATTGCGAATAAAATTGCCGAATAAAATTGCAGAATAAAATTGCAGAATAAAATTGCCGAATAAAATTGCGAATAAAATTGCCGAATAAAATTGCAGAATAAAATTGCCGAATAAAATTGCCGAATAAAATTGCAGAATAAAATTGCAGAATAAAAAAGCAGAATAAAAAAGCAGAATAAAAAAGCAGAATAAAAAAGCAGAATAAAAAAGCAGAATAAAAAAGCAGAATAAAATTGCCGAATAAAATTGCAGAATAAAAAATGCACACATTTGTCACTCGCTTTTTTTTTTTTTTTTTATTGTCTTCTTCACACCAATTCCAAGCTGCCAGGGATCTTGCAGCGTATTTTTTAATTCATTTTTGCTTGAAGCAAAGTATTTGTAGTAATCACCCAAACCCAAATACTTGTTCATGTCTTGATTATTTGTGATGTGAGTGCTTCTTGATGTTATTTCCTGATTGTGGGGATGGGGCATAACGGGAATAACCGGAACGGTTGCAATGGAACGATTGGGAATGGCACGACTGTGAATGGGGATGTTGTGAATGGCACTACCATGAATCGGGATGCTGTGAATGATGGCACTGCACATGTTTCGAGTATATCCCTTGCTCTTAATTTGTAAGAGCAATTTTTCCATTTGTTCGTCTGAGATACTTCTTTCAAAAATTGCATCCGTGCATCTGATTAACTGTTGTATCTCTGCGCAATCAATTCCAGTGAGGCTATCTCTGACATGCTTGGCTTCTTCTTCCATGTGGGTAACATTTTGTTTTTGCCTTCCTCGCGTGGTGGTATATGATTTGTTCCTTTTTTTATCTTTGTCAATAAATTCTAAACTGGTGATTTTTTGTGATTTTTCATATTCTTTTTTCCTTTTTTTTATTTCTATTTTTTTGTTTTCTCCTGTTTGTATTACCTCTGCATGCATGTTCTTGAGTCTTTTCTGTAGCTTTTTCTTAACGAGAAGCAAAAGTTGTCTGGGGAAATTTTCCTCTTTGTCAATTTTGCAATATATGTCCTTTTCGTTAAAACTTATAACTCTGGTTTGACATACTCGGCAGTTTTTATATAACTGTTGAGTTGATATAAAAAATGGTAGGAGGTGTACATTCCCTTTGTGCCTTATGTTGGGATCTTCTTTATTTGTGAATCCTTCACGAATACACTGAATCAAAGTTTGGTTTCGGGCACTCCCCTTAACTTTCTGTGCTAAGTTCATATTATCACTCAATTTGATCATATTATCTATACAATCAAACTTACACTCAATATATCCCTTATCGTGAAATATGGGCATATTAATTTCTTCCCACATAAAATTTGGTTGCATGTAAAAAGTAAAAATAAAATAAAATGTTTCTTCATTTTGACAAGAGTACTTTTTCCTTTGATCATTTTTGTTGCCATTGTTTTGTTTATCTGATTCTTCATTAAAAATGCCAAGGGGAGTTCCACTTTCATTTTTCTTGTCATGATTATTTAATTTGTTTTTCCACATAGAATAATGTGCGCAAAGAAAATACACATTTTGAAAATGATCTGGGAAATATTGCTCTAGTACTGAATTTGGTGTATAATAAAATAATTGTTTTTTTTCGAAGTTATTATTTTCTTTTTCTTGTGAGCATATGAAATGTATGTAAACAGGTTTGTTCTTTTTGTATGTTCCATATATACCATTTAATATTTCGCATATGTAGAAAATGCAAAATTCTTTTTTTTTCTTTTCTATCTCCATGAACTCCTCAACCACCCCGAGATTTTTTTTTCTCTGCGGTTTTTTTCCCTGGATGTTCATTTTCGTTTCTCTGTCTCGTCCAAAGGAGGGGAGGGGGAAAGCACCACTACCCTGTGGTTTTGCTTGTACACATGTGGCCCTTTGCAGAAAAAGAAGAAAAACACACAACTACACAGGTATAGAGGTATACCAGATCAGCACGTATGCACACTCATACTTGTGTACACATGCATGCACCAAGTACACGAAACAACCATATGAAGGTATGTATATTTTTCACAGAAGTGTGATTTTTATGAGCTTATATACAAGCATAACACGTGTGCATACAGGGCCCTTACAAAGGGTGCTACGCCTCCGACACGCACATGATTAGTTGTGTGCATGTGTGGTAGAAACGAGCGTGTGTGCATGTGTGGTAGAAACGAGCGTGTGTGTATGTGTGGTAGAAACGAGCGTGTGTGCATGTGTGGTAGAAACGAGCGTGTGTGTATGTGGTGGGTGTGTACTGCATTCAGTTCCATGTACTGTGCACATATATTCCTCCCTGTGATTAAAGTAACATTTTTAATTTTTTCAAAAAGGAAGGAAAAGCAGAACAGGCGCGAGAAAACACAGAAAAGGGAGGGAGAAATAGAAACGGGATTAAAGCAGAAACAGGGGCTAAAGCCGAAACAGGGGTTAAAGCCGAAACAGGATTATGTATTAAGTGGCAAAGCAAAAAGAACAACTAATGTGTTACATGTTCTGTATGAGAAGCGTTTACAAACAAAGGAAAAAAAAAGTTAGAACACAAAAATAATAAACTCAAAAATACTAAAGAAAATATATACTTTAAAGGGGGGTTAATAAACGCTGGTCTACGTTTCGAAATGTAATGAAAAAAAAAAAAAAAAAAAAAGGAAGAAAAGTTGAAGGTAGAGAGGGCAACAAATGCATGTACATGCGTTCTATCATGTATATTCTGTATCATATGTTGTACCGCTAACATATTGATCGATGCATGCAAGGTTACTACTGCATGCACAAATGGTTTTGTGTGCACCTACATCTCTTCTTCGTAATTAATAATTTTATTCTTTTGCAAAATTGAAATGAATCACAGTCTGAATCAATAATATCTTCGTATACAGTGAGAATTGTTTTTTTTTTTTTTTTTTTTTTTTTTTTTTTAATATAGAGTCATTTTTCATTTACGTGTAAGAACCCCCTGGGGCGCAGGAATGCAAATACATAATCTATTGCATGCATGTGTGTACAACTGTTCTTATACATATTCTTGTGCATGTATATATATCTAAACATGTACATATAACGATTGTCGAATGCACATACATTTTTTTTTAAAGTGAATACCTTAAAGCTCTTCTCATTATGATGTGCATAAGAAACTCCGTGAACTCTACTATCTATTAAAAAAAAAAAAAAAACAGCACATAATAAATTGCTAATTTCCTACATAGGAATGTCAAAATGGGTATGGTGGAAAAAAGGGCCACTCTTTTTTTTCTTTCAACATGAACAACGAAATAGAAGCATTAGATATATAAATTGAAGAGAAAAAATAGAATAAAACAATACAACAAAATAGATATACATGACAAAATAGATATACATGACAAAATAGATATACATGACAAAATAGATGAACAAAACAAAATAGATAAACATAAAAACAAGATCTTTTTTCTCAGCTTTCTCCTTTTTATTATTTCACGTAGCGCAAGCATAGGTAAAAATGCATTATGATAACATTTTGGGCTACAAAAGAAGGGAAAACACGTTTGTAGTGTTGATTTGGATTTATTTTATTTTGTTTTAATTTAATTTGATTTTTTTTTTTTTTCTTCTTTTTTTTTCCCCTCCCTTCCCCCCATTTAAACACTTGTTCTGAGGAGGAAACAGAATGGGCATGTGCATATACATGCATGTGTTTAGTACATTCGTAATGTTACCTTTTTGATAGATAAAAAGGAAAAAAATTTGCAAAAAGGTGCAGAAAAAAGGGTTAATAGTGCAAAGCTTTGCTTTCAACCCCTCATCCCTTAAGGAAAAAAAGGGAGAAAAATACAAAAAAAATATGAGACAATTAAACGAATAAGTAACAGACGTTCAATATAACAGTTGTTTCAAGTTCAACGAATTTTTCTCTAATTCGATTGGTGGTTGTTCTCCTATGATATGCATTTATGAAAGTTTTCTTCAACTGCTCAAAAAGTTGCAATATAAAAAAAATGAATGTAGAAGGAAAATTACTTCTCCGTCATTCTCCCCCAATTTGTAGTTACATTATTGATGACACACAAATTCAAAAGAAAAGAAGTTTTTCAGTATGCTGAATTGGTGCGTTTGAAAATAAAAAAAAAGAAAAAGTGCAGTTAAGATGAGGTGAGGTGAGGTGGTAATAATGTATACGGATTCTATATGCAATACGTGTAGAATACAGTAATGACATCTGCATATGAACACTTGTGTAAAACCAGGGTTATAATCTTCCCTTGTAATATCACCATGTCGACAAGTTTTTTCATATAGAAAAAACGAGAAACCAGCAATGTGGAAGGGGTAGCTCAAATACATGTGTATACATGTGTATATATCTATCTATATATATTCCATGATGGACTTTTTATCCGTTTCCCTGGTGCAGATTATACCAAATTAATGAAAAAAAAAAAAAAAAGTAAGAAAAATGTACAAATTGGATAGATCTTATTTCATAAAAATGGTCTTTTTATTACAGGATTCTTGCATGTTCCAACTTTTGGACCTTATGTATCTTTTCTTTCACCTTGTCTCATCTCTTTTTTCCCCATGTGTATATCCTCTTCTTTTACATCCCTTTCATCCCTCATAGAGTATTTTCCATGAGAAATAAATCGGGAATGAATACACAGAGGAAAGTGGGACGATATGCAAAAAGTGCATTCCAATATTTTAAGAGTTTATCACGTTAACATTTTAACGCTTTAATTTATGAATAGGGTGGGTGTGGGGGGAAAACAACGTCCCAATTTAGTCGAACTTGTGATGACACCAGGTTTTGAATAAGTCTTACCATGTAATCATTATATTCCTCTAGCACATGCATAAACTTTGAGACATACGTTTATGTATACAAACAAAATGTCAAAAAAAAAAAAAAAAAATTGAATACTTTTTTTTTTTTTTTTTATTTATCCTCTTTCTCACATTTATCATTCTAATTTGTGTGTAACTTCTATAAGGCTCGTGACTTCCTTCAGTGACATTGTCAGGTAGTGCAAGAACTAAACATATTTTCGCTATTTCCACGTTAAACAAAGTGGGGGGCCTACATATATACATATATATATATATATATATATATATAGCGCGAGAGAGGGAGAGGTATATATACACACTGCATATGTACATGCTCAAACACACGTGCGTTCGATCCTATGTTTCCCTTATCCTTTCTTTGCGCGCTTAGCTGGTTGGTGTATTTGTGAGATTATCAATTTTTCATATTTTTATTGAACGTATATTTGGTGAACCTTTTCATTACTGAGTATGATGCCTGCACGTGTTCATATAAAATCACAAAAAGTGGAGGCAGTGAAAAAAAAAAAAAAAAAAAAAAAAAAAAAGGGGGGGGAATGCCTCCATCTCCATCTGTGGAATTATTATTAGGATGGGGAAGAGAGGAAACACCATCTTTTACTTCTCTTCCCTTGGCATTTTTCTAAATCTGATGTAACGTACACACTTTTTTTTTCCATCGTTTTCTCTTTTCTCACAACAATGATACATATCTTATATGTCAGTTATTTCCATTTTTTTCCATTTGGTAGGGATGAAATTTTGTTATTACTTTTATACGATTTTGTTTTTATTACCAATTTGAAGTGTGTTCTACAGTGTTTTGTTTATTGCCTCGTAAAACAAAGAAAACTTGTGTGAAAGAGGGGGGAAAAAAAGATAAATAAAATAATCTATAGAATGTAAAATAAAATAAAGATAAGTGAAGCAAAACAAAATATGGCAAAAAATACAACCAAAAGTGCAACAAAAAAGGTGTAGCAACAAGAGCAGCAAGGAATGTTGTAAAAAATGTAGCAAAAAATGTAATAAAACGTGGAAAAAATGTGGAAAAAATGTGGAAAAAATGTGGAAAAAATGTGGAAAAAATGTGGAAAAAATGTGGAAAAAATGTGGAAAAAAATGTGGAAAAAAACATGGCAAGACTGCAAAACAAAATGATAAACTGAAGGGGAAGAAGAAGCACATAACAAAATAATATCATCATGTTCACATTTTTTTTTTTTTTTTTTTTTTTTCCTCAGGAATTGCTGTGTTTAGTAATATACATAAGCCCCAATGAAATGTAATACCATCATTTACACATATACACCATAAGATTGAGAGATTTTTTTTTTTTTTTTTTTTTTTTTCTTCTAAATATCCCTTACCCATTCTATAAACTTATTAACCCTTTCACCATCGTGTGCTACTTTTTTTTTTTTTTTTTTTTTTTGGCTAAAATAGATTTTATTTTTTTTCAAAATTGTACTTGCACATGCGCATGTACATGTATATGTATATGTATATATATACATATATATATATGTAATTTTTTTTTTCTTTTCTTTTCTTTTTTTTTTTGCGAAAATATAATTACCTTTTAATTTCGTAACGTCAGATTTACTTATTCTCAATTATAGGAAAAGTCACATTAATGTACTTCTTCATTTTAGAGCTTTTTTTTTTTTTTTTTTTCAATCTCTTTTACATGGTCATATTAGCCCCACGTTTGATGTTACTATATTGTCACACTTCTTACTATAATGATAAATTTTTCGCGTATGTCAAAAACATTCATTTGATATCCACGTGCTCCAACAATTTCCCTCCCCCCCCTGTTAGCTCCCTTTGACACATTTTCACCTTGCAGGGTCATACATATCTTCGTATTTTCTGCTGTCGATTCAGATCTTATTTTTTCCCCGTTTTTTTTGCCAATCTTTTTTCTTTTTTTTCCCCGTTTTTTTGCCAATTTTTTTTCCCCTTTTTCCCCGTTTTTTTGCCAACCTTTTTCCACCTTTTCGCATTCCACTCCTGCTCGTTTCACCCAAATCATATTTGAAGAAATGACGGAAAAGCAGACCCAAGATCTTAAGGTGGAGGAAGCGTTAAAAGGTGCAGACATAAAACTGCTACTGATCGATTTTGATGGAACTCTATTTGTAGATAAAGATATTAAGGTGCCGAAGGAAAATATTGATGCAATTAAAGAAGCGATTGAAAGGGGATACATGGTTAGTATATGCACAGGGAGATCCAAAGTGGGAATCTTAAGTGCATTTGGTGAAGAAAATTTAAAAAAGATGAATTTTTATGGGATGCCAGGTGTGTATATTAATGGAACAATAGTGTATGACCAGATTGGTTATACCTTACTTGATGAGACTATAGAAACGGATGTATATGCTGAATTGATAAGTTACCTTGTTGAAAATAATTTAGTAAATCAAACAATTTTCCATAGAGGAGAATCTAACTATGTCACAGAAGATAATAAATATTCTGATTTTTTACAAAAAATGTATAGCGAAAACAAAAGTATAATAATAAGACATAATGAAATGTTAAAATATAGAACTATGAATAAATTAATGATTGTTTTAGATCCATCAGAATCTAAACGGGTAATAGGGGATTTGAAACAGAAATTTAAAAACAAACTAACAATATTTACAACATATAATGGACATGCAGAAGTAACCAAATTAGGTCATGATAAATATACAGGTATTAATTATCTCCTAAAACATTATAATATTTCCAATGATCAAGTTTTAGTAGTGGGAGATGCTGAAAATGACATTGCAATGCTTTCAAATTTTAAGTATTCCTTTGCTGTTTCGAATGCCACTGAATCTGCCAAATCCCATGCCAAATGTGTCCTTCCCTTGTCACACAAAGAGAGTGCGGTTGCTTATTTGCTGAAGAAGGTTTTTGATTTGAAAAAGTGAACTTTTTTCTGACTTCTAATTGTGCAGACACGCATAAGAGCATTTATGCATGAATGTATTTACGCATGCCTCTGTGCGTTTACGTAATGTATATAACGTGTGTCACACGCAAATGCATCATGCTTCTGTGTGAGTATTGCTCTGTATGAGAATTGCTCTGTGTGAGAATTGCTCTGTGTGAGAATTGCTCTGTGTGAGTATTGCTCTGTGTGAGTATTGCTCTGTGTGAGTATTGCTCTGTGTGAGTATTGCTCTGTGTGAGTATTGCTCTGTGTGAGTATTGCTCTGTGTGAGTATTGCTCTGTATGAATCTTCCTCTGTATGAATCTTCCTCTGTGTGAATCTTCCCCCGTGTGAATCTTCCTCTGTATGAATAGGTGCGCATGGGCTTCCCACACTGCGTTTCTCGTTATGTAGCTACAAGATCCGGGAGAAATATATATGACAGCTTATTACTTTGGATCGTTTAAAAAAATGCAGAACCGAATTTGATTCACGCAATGTGGACTAGCATGCACGTGTGCGAATATATATATATATACACATATGCATACACACCAGAAATGGCTGAATAGAAGAATGGTGTTCCCTTCGCAACCATTGCCACCCCCATACACACACACACATGCCTCCTAATGAGAAAAGCAACTGACAGAATTGCGCAAAAAATATTTTTTTTTTTTTTTTTTTTTTTTTATAAACGATTTTTACTCCTATTTACTCTCACCATACATACACTTTTTCATGTCTACTCACATATTTCCTATTTATGTACCTATTTATGTATGTACCTATTTATTTATTATTAGGATATCAGTATCTATATATTCGCACAGTGGTTATTTCCTTTTTCCTTTTATTATTTTTTTACCACAAATTAATCACGTGCTTATTTCAAGGTACATACCCAAGTGCAAAAACGGCAATCCCTCCCCCTCTTTAACATCTTTTCTTGCGTGTTCCACGCATTTACACATGTTACAGAGTAAAGTCTGGAAATGTCGATACACACTTACATGCATCCATACATATGAATCTACCCATCCATACACATGCATCTGTCCATACATTCCCTCATTGCATGCAACAGTGCGCGGAATTTATTATAGAATAAAAACTCGCACAGCCAAAATACACATACAAATTTTTTTTTCGCGAAAATGGGAAATTTTTCCCTTCACAAGACTTTTTCACCCAATAATTAATATATACTTATTCAGGTGCAAATTTAGGCATTCGAGAAATGCCTTATGACATTCTGTGCATGCACATTGAAAGATTCTCCATTTTGTGATTATGAAAAGAACACGGTTGCAGTGAATGTGGGATTTGGGATCGTTGGAAATGGCAAAAATGAAGGGAAGAACAAAATAGTAGACTTAGAAATGCTGGAGGTTAGAAAGTTGCGATTAAAGAGGGAAGAAAAAAAAAGAAAAAAAAAAAATATATAACAAATAAAGGTAAAACCACAAATAAAGGTAAAACCACAAATAAAGGTAAAACCACAAATAAAAGCAAAACCGCAAATAAAAGCAAAACTACGAGTAAAAATCTCCCAATGGAGATACCATCTAATTTCGTATCTCCAAAAGACCACAATTTCCTCCTTCTCTTACTTCTGTTATGTATTTTACTCCTCTTCAACCAAGTTCACCCACTTTTCGCAATTCTTTTGCATATATATATAAAAAAAAAAATAATAAATAAATATATATATATATATATATATATATATATATACACATGCACACACATATACATATATACGTATGTACACAAAAAGTTGCTAAAGCGAATAAGTGGAATGCGAAAAATGATGCATTATGTGTACATAAATAAGGAGGTACTCACCTGTAAATTTGGTAAAGGGTATTTCTGAGCGTCTTGGTTTGAATCCCTATACAGTGAGAAATGAAGGGGATGTGCAAAAATGTCAAAATGTCCATTTTGATAGGCAGGAGCGACATGGCGCGATATATGGATAACATATTGGGTTACAAATTCGAGTGGAAAAAATGAAAAAAATGGAAAAAATGAAAAAAATGGAAAAAATGGAAAAAATGGAAAAAATGAAAAAAATGGAAAAAATAAAAATGTACGTCCCCGTAACTTAACACTTTTTTTTGTAGATCAATTTTCTCTTTTTTAAGTTGCTGCACGACCAGTTTGGCGAATTAGGGGTAGTAAACACACAATAGATTTTCTTTTCTTTTCTCTTCTCTTTTTTTCTCCTTTTCGAGAAGCGCACGTACCTAATCCAGTGATTCAAGGAGCGAATGATGTGATTAAATATTATGTACTTGTCGGGAGAATCAAAATCATTTTCGATGGCTTGAAATATAACTGTAATGGGATAGTCAATAAGGTTGTATTTTCTTATGAAATCAATTATTTTAATGTATTTCTTATCAGACAAAAAGAGATGAACCACCATTTCATGTTCCTTTAATCGCAAAGACATATCCAAACAGAAGTTATAAGCCCAATCATGTTTGGTCAACTTCCAGTAATGAAATAGTCTCTTTGTTACTTCTATCGAATCAGCAATCACATAAAATTGCAGAAGTTGTCTTAGACAGTTATCTTTCTTGTAAAAGATACATATGTCGAAAAGAAAAGTTTGTAGGATCCGGTTCGGTATGATATTTAACATAAGTAGGGACTTCATATATTCCAGAACATATATAAGGAACATTGGTGGGTTATGTAGTTCTGAGTAGCTCAGAACCAGCTTATAATCTACTGCATCGTCTGTCAAGTCTCCTACTTCTTTACCTGCCAACCCACCTACTTCTGTATCTGCTACCTCATGGTGTGATTTTTTGCATATTTTGTACTTCAACATGTACTTATCGGCACAATCGTTTTTGCTCTTGGTGCCTTTTCTTCGTCTTTCCTGTTTTGCTTTTTCGATTTCTCTAAAATTTAGAGAAAAGTTGAATAATGTCTCATTCTTATCGAGGTTATATTTTTTAATCATAAAGGCATGGAATACATCAGTAACAATATCTCTTTCAGTAATAAGAGTTTTTTGTTTTAAATTTTTTATTATATTTCCTAAAGGCTGAATGATTTTATTATTATTTTTTCTTGTTGTCGTTAAGTTTTTTTTTTTTTTATCTACAGACTGTTCTATTAGTCTTCTATAATTGGTATTTATTATGTTCACTATGCTTATAAAATCTTCAATTTGTATGTCATTTTCTAGTGAAAGAAAAAACATTTCTGTTATTCTGCTTTTGCAGTTTGGTCTACGTAACAGGACATCAACCGATGTGTTCTGAACGTGGGGAATGAGAAGGTGGGTTGGTGGAGGAGGTAGACTTAGTTGCAATAGTAACTGCAGTAGTGCAGTAGTGAAATAGTGAAATAGTGCAGTAGTGAAATAGTGCAACATTGCAACACTGCAACACCGGAACACCGGAACAGGAGCAGTTCCCACAATGGGCATAGCGGATGACTCACCAGATTGGCAAAGTGCTGACAAATCTGAAGCATAAGGAGGTCATAGTCTATCCATATTTTGTATACATTACCATAGTGATTGTCCATAAGAAGATTGAAGGAATGAAATGAAATGTAGCTAAAAGGGATTTGCGATCTAAAACTCTTAGGAGATGTAAGATAAGAAATGTTAATGGTGTGATCCTCTAAGTTATTTATAATTTGTGTTTTATTTCTTTTGTGATACTTTATATCAAATAGATAGACTTTTTCATTTGAATAGCTAAAGACACCAAATATATTATCCAGAGAAAAAGTTTCCATAATTCCATTGGAAAATAAATCAAGAACATAATCAAAATACAAAGTTGATGAAAGACAACGAAAGGAAATTCTTCCATTCTTAAAATCTTTATGAATACAATACGTGTCATCATACAATGTGATAATTTCAATATCATTTTTATTAATAATTTCAGACTTAGGAAGATTCAGTTCTATTTTTTGTAATTTGATTGCATTACTATTATTTAACAAGTATGGAGAAATAACATGATTTTTCTGTGCATTTGACAGTAGGGCTATATATGAGCTTGATTCGTCATACCAACACTCATCACTTTTTATTATGTGTTTTTTTAATGGAGTAATGATTAGGTTTTCAAAGCAGATGTGAAAAATTTCGATACCAATACTTGTTATTATAGCAAAGTCGGATGAATCTGCAACTGAAAATGAATCCGCCCCTTCATTTCCGTTCCCAGATGCAGTAAAAGTTGTATCATCCATTGCTACCTCTTTTTGTTTTTCACTATTTTCAGCTAGTTTCAAATCATGACCACGTAACCAAAAAGCAGCGAGAATTTTAGACTCGTTAAGTTTGTTTATGTTTATATTTAAATATATATTGTGGTTGTTCAATATATCTGATATTTCTATTATATTTGGATTAATAGAATAATACAGAAAAAAAGTGCTGTTACGACAGAAGCTTATGTGTTCGCACATTTCTTTATCAAACCTGACATACACTGCTTTGTAGTTTGCCTTTTTCTTCTTGATATCTGTTACTAGCATTGCCTTAGCTGACACATTTTGGTGTATAATCAAGTCGTTCATCTTGTCGTAGAATATTCGGTCCTTGCTTGAGACCTGCTCGGGGAAAGGAAAATGGAATGGAGGAGAATGAAATGAAGAAGGGTGTTTCATTTCTCTCTATTTTGGACAACGAATGTGTGCACTGCAGGTGTTCCTGCTGTGTGTGTACGTTCATAGGTGGGAAGTGGTTCATTACAGAACCTTATATTTTGCGGCAACTTTTTATGGATTTTTTTTTTTCTCCATTTTTGCTCGTTTTTTCTCCATTTTTTGCTCGTTTTTTCTCCATTTTTTGCTCGTTTTTGTGTTTTTCTCTCTTACCCCCCATTGGTACACAGGCTCTGATATGTAAGCTGGAGAATATGCTGAAATGGTTACGCCCTTCTTAGTCTTCTTATTTGTCTTCTTACTAGATTGATTAGATTCCTTCGTTGGTTCATTGTCGCCATTTGGTTTATCATTTCTTTGGGAAGAATTGTTTATTACTAGGGAGCGGCTCTTTTCTCCCTCCGGACTCGTCTCTGAGTGAATCATAAATTTAATCACTTTATATGGATCAGTTGGAAGAGGGTAGGGAGATCGTTATTATTATTTTTTTTTTTTTTTTTTTTTTTTTTTTTTTTTTGTGACATAAACTTCCCTGCTTCTGTACTTTGTGTGTTTATGTGTGTAATTGTTTTATTCGTTAAGAAAATTCAAGTTTCCCAGTGCAAAGTAAATGGCAACTCTGTCCTTTCCTTTCCTCTCCTCTCGCTTTGCCTTTCTCTTTTTTTCATTGAGCAGACAAAATTGTTAGGTCAAAGGGGCTCCTAACAATCATGCAAAGTGTTTTTCTTTTGTGAGAAGTGTACTTTTTTTTTTTTTTTTGCACTTATGGTGGAATTCGCTTTAGTAGCCTTTTCTTCCACTTTATTTATTTTTTTTTTTTTTTTTTTTGACGATCCATATTTTTTCACTTTTTTGTGGGAAGTGTTTCATGTTTTATTATTATTATTATTATTTTTTTTTTTTTTAGTAGCTAATCTTATTCTTTTCTTGTATGTATTTTCAAACAATGTCAAATTTAGCTTTCTCGTATATATTCCATACAGATTGAGTTTATCGATTTTTTTTTTTTTTTTTTTTTTTTTCAGTTTTCACTATTTTTATTCAATTTTCCCTTTTTTAACACTTAATCACGATTACTACACAGTGACTACTAAGGTCTCTTTTAAATTAACAAGAGTTAAATTAAAAAAAAATGCCAACATTTGTAAAAGATATAAATGCATTTTATCTTAAAAGAACAGATGCGTGCAAGTACGTGAGAGGAAGGGATAAAAGTAAATGGGCAATTTGCCACATAATATTTTTCCCACGTTAGTTTACTCTCTATCGGAAGTTCCACCAAAACAGAAAATCTTCATCAGTTCGAAATTGGAAGACAACACATGATTTTACACACATACTGCTGAACAATTTGGAACACACGAATGAAGAACTTTCCAAACATGTTACAGAGACGGAGCTACCAGCTTCGTTTGCAGAATAAGTGTAAAGAATGGAGGAATGATGGAGCAGTTTATAAAATAAGAAGCAGGCCTTTAAAGGAAGAGGAGAATGAAAATCATGGGATTAATCAGAGGTATCGAAAAATAACTGTAATTCCATTTGATTCAAATGAAGGAATGGGAGAATATAAAAATATGCCAATTTGTGCAGAAGAATTAAATAATAAGAATAAGAAAGAGATACTTAAGATATACAAATTTGTAAGAAATAAAAATGAAATGAAGAAATTGCCATCCGATTTTTTGGATAATTTATTTTCGTGCACAAAGAAATTTGTTCGGTCCTTTTTACCATATGAATTTGTAAGTATATACAAGACATTAATGATTTTAAAAAGAAATGATAAAGAATTAAATTTACTTCTTCATCAACAGATTAAAAGAATACATTATAATTTTGATGTCACAAGCATAAGTAAGCTTTTCCAAATTTTTACATTTTCTAAATCGAAGCCAGTATATTTAATAAAACTTTTAACTGAGGCATTTTTAAGAAACATGAACAACTCTGTCCAACCATGGAACATAAGGGAACTCATTTCTATATTTTGTTTTTTTAAAATTGATTCTGAGAAACATTTAAAATCTATTTTTCATAAATGCACGCCGTTAATTGCAAAAAATATTTTGAAATTCACTCCAAAGGATGTATGCATTATTTTCTACAGCTGTGTAAAATTGAGGAAACATGACCCCATTTTATCAAATGCAGTTGCAAAGCACGTTATTTTTAAATCGGATTCATTTCACTTCTATCAGCTAGCTATTATTCTCAACTCGTTTGCAAAAATGGGTGAAAAAAATAACAAATTATGCAAAGTGATATGCGAACAAATTAAAAAAAGAATGCGTCAACCATCGATGCCAAACGTTTCAGCTGAGCTGGATAAATCTACAGCTCCTTCAGATGGGGTAGTTGAA
The DNA here is from genome assembly GCF_002157705.1 of Plasmodium gonderi. Lineage (NCBI taxonomy): Eukaryota > Apicomplexa > Aconoidasida > Haemosporida > Plasmodiidae > Plasmodium > Plasmodium gonderi. The sequence goes on from NW_021628939.1 coordinate 2,038,039, forward strand.
ATTGATCCTGATGCAACACTCCCGAGGAATTTCTCTAACGTTGATGTACGTTCGAAAGAAGAATGTGATGAATATTCATTGAACGAAAAAAATGGAGTAAAAAACACTTTTGTAGCATTCGAGGGAAAAATTAATACAAATCAAGTACCACAACCTAAAGATATATCAATCATATTGAACGCATTAGTAAAGTTAGAATACTATGATAATGAAACTTTTAACTGTTTGATCCCGTTTATTGTGAATAACACTCCTAGGTTCTCTCCCCAATCATTGAGTAACTTAGTACACGCCTTTTCCCAGATGCAGATAAACAACAAACTCATGATGGACAAACTTGTAAATGAATCTATTTTCAAGATGAAAAAATTTAAAAACATAGAAATGAGTAATTTGGCTAGTTCTCTTATAAGAATAAATAGAAAAGATAAAATTTTGTTTACATACATGATTGACGAATTTTTATATAGAGCAACCATAGGAACTAAGTTTAAAAATTACCATTTTGATATCCGATCTATTCAACAGTTGGCATATTCTTTTAGCAAGGTTGGTTTAAAAGATGAGAAGGTATATACCATTCTGTACAGGTTGTTAATTCGAAAAATTAATGAAATTAATAAAATGGAAAAAAAGGGAATAGTAGCAACTGTTTCTCAGCAGGATCAACAAGACAAAGGTGAACAAATGAACTCAAAACATAAACATCACAGTAATGGAGAATGTAGTGTACAAAATGGTAGCATCATAACAGATCTACCTTGTGTGCTAAAAGGAGAGACAAGTGAACCGCAGTTTGATTTTTTCTGTTTATCTACTTTTATAAATTCTTATGGTAAGACAAAAATGAAACAGAAACAATTTTTCCATTTTATTAGTTACATGATAAGAAAAAAAAAAAAAAAAAATGAGCTATTAACAAATCAGTCATTATGTTGTCTATTATATGGACTTGTGAAATTGCAAGTTGAAGATAAAAAAATTTATCAACTATTGTTGAAGGAAGTTATTGAAAAGATAGACACGATGAAACCATTTCAGGTGATAATTATTCTTTACTCATTTAGTAAAATAAGAATGTATTCACGTATATTTGTGAAAAAATCTGTTCAATTGATTAGTCGAAATATTCATCATTTGAGTCTAGCAGATTTGTCCTTAGCTTGTTATGCTTTGTCAAATTTGCTCTACAGGGATATGATTTTTTTATACAAAATTTATAAAATTATGCTTTTAAATAATTATGAATTTGAAAAAAATAACGTATGTCAGCTTTTTAACGCATTCACAAAATTATGCTTTTTTCACAAACCATTTTACAATTATATTTTTCCAAAAATTGTTGTCTTCATGCACGATTTTGATGAAAAGGAATTAACTAATCTTGTCTTTTCCTTTGTGTATTATTTCCACATGACCAAAATGTATTTCTGCGAGGAGGAAAAAAAAAGAAATAAAATAAAAACAGGCATAACTAGCGGTGCAAGCAAAAGTGGCGATTCAAGCAGAAGTGGCGATGCAGGCATAACTAGCGGTACAAACATTAGCAGAAAAGTAGAGGAGGGAACAGAAGAAAAGGAAGAAGGAACCGAGGCCGAATGGACACCCCGCGTAGGGGAAAATGGTACTTCTCCAATTCTCGATTTGGGCGAGGAAATTGTAAAAGTTCTGAAAAAAAGTGAAGAAGAAAAAAATTATCTACCTGGGGAGGGTGAAAATGAAGAAAAGATATGCACAGGTCAGAAGATTTCCTCAGTAATTTTGAAGAGAAAAAAAAGTGGCACTAATATCATAAGTAATGATATTAGAAACATCAGCGTAGTGGAAATAATGCCGGAAATTTTTTTCAAAAATGAATTAAATATATTCTTCAATCTAATATATTTACTGAACGAAAAATATCGCCAGAAAATTTCCCTAATAAGTATATATCAATTGCAAATTGTTGATTTATACTTAAAAGCATTTTTCCCAACCTATTTTGAATTCCCGGTATACTTAAAAACATTTTTTTTTAAAATTCGAAACGTTAAATTGAAAATTGATGATTATATAATACTGTCCTCGAGGACTCATAGAAATGTTTCAAGATTTCTCAGCTTAGTTGGAATTGCACACAGAAGTGAAGTTCAGTTTGGACCATACCAACTAGATATAGTAGTAGACTTTTTACAAAATAAAAAAAAAATGTATGAATTTTATTCCTATGGAGAGATTAAAAATACAAAAGAAGAATCCAATATGAATATAATTTATAAAACGAAAAGGTTAGAACAGGAAGATGTAATTGCACCACGTAACGAATCAGAAGAACAAAGGAAACTTAACATTTTGCAGAAAACAATAAACAAAAATATTTTAATTGAAGTAGATGGTTTATCTCATTTTTATAAAGAAAGTCATAGTAGGACTATGAATTCAATTATAAAAAATTTCATTTTAAAAAAATTTGGATGGTATATAATACATGTACCTTTCCAAGAATGGAATCAATGTTTTGATTTTAAGAGAAAACTTCTATATGCCATTCAAATTCTGAGACACATTTTGCGTATTAACAAAGATCATATTTCTGTAAAGGATTTTATTCATCTCATGAAAAATTCAGAGAAGGAGAAATACAAATCTTTTTCACACAACTTTGAAAAGGTTTCAATGAACCAAGTGGTTGTAGATAATGGCATGCTTTACCAAACGGATACTATATCAGGTGGTGCACGAGAAAATGCAGAAATGGATTGCCATAGTAGTAACAACGGAGGAGAAATGAGAAGTAGGACAGACCATTTGGCTCTTCAAGATGAACAATGTGAACCCAACTTTTACACAATCAGCGAAGAAAAGTTATTCATCAACCAGACAAAAAATAAAAGCAGCTATCAAAAGAAATTAATGAAAAAGATGCGACAAGATGAGAAGTTAAAGTATGATTTTAACTTATCATGCAGGGTAAGAAATTATTCTATAGAAACACAAAAAGAGTAATAAGTTTTATACTTTGGTTGTGAATATATTACCATTGACATGTGTGCTCGTATGGTATACCCATATTATAGTTTTTTTTTTTTTTTTTTTTTTTTCTCTTCGATTCTCTATTTTGAAACTTACAAAGGGATGAAGTAAATTACTCATTCCCTCTTTTCATTTAAAAAAGTGACCAATTTATTTTTGCCAATTTTCATAATTTTGTGGCCTTCGATGTGAAGGATGTGGGGGAGGAGCTGATGTCACATGGTTCTCCTTTCCACAACCCATAATTAAGTGGATCATAATTTGTAAGCACCGAATGGTACCCTTTTTGCACCACTTTGAAGCTTTTACTTTCTTTTAAAATAGAAAATTATTATATGATGTATGATGCGCTAACTAAAGTTCAGGTGGAAGTACGGGGTGCCTAATCGTGCAGGTTGTTACACGTTTCGCAAGCAAGGTATGTACATGTATGTACCTATGTCTATGTATACTTACATACATGTGCATATATATATGTATATATATATATATTTTAGTGCGTACTTCTCCAAATGGGACACTTTGAATTTATAAAAGTGTTTTTTATTTTTATTTTATTTTTATTTTATTTTTATTTTATTTTTATTTTATTTTATTTTTTTTACTTCTCTTGCCACTTTTCCCCTCGAAGCTGAGACCTATGCATAAATAAAAAAAATTTTTTACTTGAAACGAGTGTCACTTTAATTAAGGGCTCGTGTTAAATATTGGCAGCTATTTGTTGTATGCTTTGGGGAAGAGGATATGTGAAAAAGATACTTTTCATCAGTGTTTTCTATTTTGAATTTTTGTTATAGTTCCCAAGTTTTCATTGATACACCCACCCCTCTCAAAAAAGAAAAAAAAAAAAAAAAAAGGGTGAGGGGATGGATGCAAGAAATGAGCTATTATTTATTTTAATGAACAACAATTACTTCATTCTTTCTGTGCATCTTAGGGATGATTCTGATATGTTACATATTAAGTGACGGGAGGGGAAACAATCGTTACATCCATTTTTGCTATGCCTCTTCACCACTTCACCACTTCTCCACTTCACCACTTCTCCACTTCACCACTTCTCCACTTCACCACTTCTCCACTTCACCACTTCTCCACTTCACCACTTCTCCACTTCACCACTTCACCACTTCACCACTTCAGTACTCGCCAATTTTGGGTGCCAAGAAAAAGGTCAGGTGAGAGCTTTCCTGCAAATCCGTTAGTGATTGCTTGAAGTTAAATCTAATGGAAACTGGTATATTTGGGGAGAGGGAAATGTAGACCTCATCGGATAAGGAGGAAGCTCGTGAAAACATAACTAAATATCTCGTGGCAAATTCTTGAGAGACAGATTTGGAACAAGTGATAGAAACGTCGGGCATATCATTTGTAAACTGTTTTGTCACTTTTATATCAGCACCTGTTGTGCTTAAAATCATGGTATCTTTTTTCATTGATATGGACACATTATCACCAATTGAATTCAAATATTTTGTAAATTCTTGGAATTTTTTGGACTTCATTGTACATTGGCAATGATATTCAGATTGTGGAATTTCTAAATGCTCCTTTTGTGTATTAATTAATTTTACCTGAATTTCAAGGAAGTCTTCTGAATTTGATTGTTCCTCTTCGTCTATAATTCCGATATTTAAAACAGCTTCATTTTCATTATCTTCTTTAAAAAGAAAAACTGTGGATTTTTCTTTAATTACTGATAATATTTTTAGCATAAAGTTGATGCTTATACCGAGGACACAATTTTTATCACATCTGAAAAAAAAAAAAAAAAAAAAAAACAAAAAAGGGAAAGGGGAAAGGGGAATAATCAAGAAGATTTAAAAAAAAAAAATAAAAATAAAAAAATATGAACAGTTCAGGTAAAAATGTCAACACAATTGGAGGCATGTAAAATAATGTGCATAAAATAAAATTCAGTAAATATGTGCAGACAAACAAGCTAGCTAAATAGGGTCAGGTAAAAATGACAAATGTGATTGCTTAGGGAGAAAAAAAAAAAAAAAAAAAAAAAAAAAAAATATGAACAGTTCAAACCTGTAATGTTGAAAAAAATCGGACAAAATATTTAAATCCACCAAAGATACATGGCTACAGTCCATTGATTGCATCTTAATTCCATTTTCATAACATTCTAAGTTTACTTCTGTGCAAATATCTTTCAGGGTTTCAAACAGTTTTTTAAAAAACTGACCATCTATTCTGCATTCAAACATAATTGCGACGCTTGTGCGGGAATATTCTGCAGTGTTCAGTCGTCTTGTGTGTGTGTTTATCCGGTTATGTATTCGTGTTTATCCTGTTATGTATCCGTGTTTATCCTGTTATGTATTCGTGTTTATCCTGTCCTTTCTTTGTTTTAATCCCGTCTTGCGTGTGTTTTCAGGATTTTGCACTTGATCACTTCTTTATGCACAGATGTGTGTTTTATAAAAACCCTATCCAATTCATGCAAAACTTTTTACGTTAGCAGATCATAAGGTGTGGTGAAGAATTAGCGAACTTAATATAACATGACCTACGTAGGTAAATGAGGTACATGTAGTAAATATAGTAAACGTGGTAAATGTGGTAAATGTGGTAAATGTGATAAATATGGTAAATATGGTAAATGTGATAAATATGGTAAATATTGTAAATGTGATAAATGTGTGTGTGTGTGTGTGTGTGTGGTGAAAGGGGTATTTATATGTCGCGCATGAGGTAAAAGTTATGTAAAATATAATTAAAATACATTTAACACAATAGAAAAAAAAAAGAAAAAAAAGATATTCATTAAATTTCATAAAATAGGAACTAAAAGGAAAAAAAATTATGCCAAGAAATTCTGTTTTCATTACTTTAAAAATGTAATGTGAAATCAAAAGGGTTAATAACATATAAAAACTGGGAGAAAGGAATTTTTTCTTTTCTTTTTTTTTTTCTCAGTAAAGGTTTCCCATAACTCTTATGAATGATTTTCTGAAACTTATTAGCCAAATATGTTTGTTAGATCCACTGTACTAAACTATTAATTTTTAAAAAATGAGAAAAAAAAAAAAATTATTACTTTTCAAGAATTCTGAAAATGCATATTTGAATCAATTTTTATCTCCTAGTGGAGGGGGTGTGGTAGCAAATGTTAGAAAAAAAAAAAAAAAAAAAAAAAAAAAAAAAAAAAAAGATACATAGATATATAGATAGATGGATAGAAAAAATAACTTCCATATAATTTTTCCTTATCGAAAATGCACCAAGGTGAAAAAGTGTACCTGCTGGGAGAACAAACCCTTAGTCATTAGTGACACATATAGCATCCAAGTAGCGTCATGCCAGATGAACTTATGATAAGATATATTCAGGAGATTATGTCCATACTGTGTTGCTTATACCTACCACATCTACTTTGTTAGATGTTGATACTGTTTCTCTGGCAATCGTTTTTTCTCCTATTTGTACGAAAAAAAATTGTCAAAATGAACAATTGCGTTTGCACTTTGTCATACTGTGGTTACACACAAGAAAATTTGCGGAGATATATATTTTGAATGATGTCTAAGTTTTCTGCCGAATCCATTTCTGTGCAGAAATAGAGAGCTCGAAAGAGAGAAAAAAAAAATAAATAAATACGAAAAAAAAGAAGTACAAAAAAAAAAAGAAGTGCGAAAAAAAAAGAAGTACGAAAAAAAAAAGGAGTACGAAAAAAAAAGGAGTACGAAAAAAAAAAAAGAAAAAATGTAATAACGATGCAGTTTCTGATATTACTAAAAATTATCACTACTTGTGATGAAGAAAAATATGTGAGCACTGTAATCTGCAGGAAATGAAAACTTAGCATCTAGATGACATGCATATTTTGTGGTAATTTTTTTTTTTTTTTTTTTTTTTTTTTTATATCCCAATCTTGAAGGGATTAATTATTTTCCAATTGATTCACTAAAAGATAGATTTTATTCTTTGGGATATATTTCTTAGGATTCAGTAAACTATTGGAAAGGTGATGAATTGGATTGCTGATTAGTTTATGGAAATGGTTATAGACTTGTCTGAACGAGCATATCTAGGTGGTGGCCGTGGCTTTACATGTATATAGGTATAAGTTCCATAGAGAGGGGGTAAAGGGGCTAAATAAAACATGACCCATTCTCATATAGGAATTTAAGATAATTCCATGTTCTGCTTTATCCTATATCATATTGCATGAGCATATCGTTCGGTTGTTACACCTGTGTCTGTCTGTCTCTGGTCTCTCTCTCTCGCTCTGTCTATCTGTCTGTCTGTCTGAGTGAGTGAGTGCGTGCGTGTGATGAATAACCCTGGATAACCTGATCAGAGTGTAATCAAGTTCTTAGGACAACCCTCTTATGTTATTCGTGCACATGTTTATATACGTATATATGAGTACATGTATTTTTTTTTTTTTTTTTTGATATAATAAAAGGCTTTCATTATTCGTCATTTCTTGCGCATTCTACTTTGAATTTTTTTCACTTCGAGATTTTTCCATTTTGAACCCCTCCAACACATTCATAAGAGGAGACAAGTGAAGAAAATAAGCACACATTTCGAGCATCCGAAACGAATAACAGGAAACAAGTGTATTGACCAATTTGCATGTGCAGTTACAAAGCCTGTATTTAAATTTTGTATTTTCTTTATTGGATTGATCTAATGGAAAATAGTCTAAAAGGGAAGAGTCAACAAAATTTGTGCGAAAATGTAAGCCCACATCCACCTCCCCCACATTCCTTACCCGCAAAGAGAAAAAAAAAAAAAAATTAAACACCTTTTCTTCTCTTTTAACTTAGATATATGAACAAACGTAAATATGTAAAAGATATATAACGTAGCAAAAATTTATAAATTTAGTATAATCGATTAGTGATACAAAAAAAAAAAAAAAAAAAAAAAAAAAAAAAAAAAAAAAAAAAAAAAAAAAAAAGGAAGTAAGGCAACATCAATCTCCTTCTCTCTTCCTCCCTAGTTATATCTTTATCGTTGAAATAAAAAAAACAGAATTCCATTTGTGTTAACTTACCCCCTTATCGCCTAATCCCCTTATTGTGTTTTTCCATAATGGAAAATACAACATCTCAACACAATCAATAAGAGAGAAAAAAAAAAAAAAAAAAAAAAAAAGCCTTAATAATTCAACAGAGTGAGGAAGAAGGGCATATAGATTTAGCTGTATTTTCTACTTCGACCGATTATTATCTCATAAGATTTGATACTTATGTAAACGTGCATATAACGACATCAATGTAAACACAAATAATGTACAAATTAAAGAAAAGAAAAAAAAAAAAAAAAAAAATTAAATAAATAAACAAACAAATAAATAAAAAACAAAAATAAAATAAATTAACAAACAAATAAATCTTCTCTCAAATAGCACCAACAGATTTAGCTGAATTCCAAATTGGGACGAAAAGAAAAACGATTGATAACCTTTTCCTGATTATCAATCCTGACATGCCTCCTTAAAAAACACCAAATTTTTACGCTGAGATGAACAATCTTTTTTGCAACAAAAAAAAAAAAAAAAAAACGCAAAAAAAGCACGAAAAAAAAACAGGAAGAATAACAATTTTGTGCATATTTCCCTCACCCCCCACCCCCAAAAAAAAAAAAAACCGCAAAAGTTACAGAACATTTGAACGTAAAAAAAAATTAAAATAAAATATAAAAGAAAATATCGCAGCAAATGCCAAAGCAAAAAAAAAAAATACATAGAGATATAAGCAGCTTGAGTTTAATTTTTTTTCGAAACATTTGCGTGGACCTAGACCAATTTTACAACAAGTTTCAACAAATTAAAAATTAGAAAAAAAAAAAAAAATTTCTAAACATTCTATTTACTTGATTTTAAAAAAGGTGAAATTTTCAAAGCCAGCCCTGGGGTATTACTGGAGAAATGGAATAAATAACGATATTGCATATATTATATTTTGGAGGATACAATTGACTCGTCACATTTCAAACTTTTTCGCAATAACTTTTGCTTACAGCTGTTTATATAAAAATTGGGAACTAGAGAAAAAGGTATGGAGAGGCACAGAACGTCCAAAAATTTTTGACCTATACTTTTTGCCTTTATGAATTCATTAAGCTGTTGAGCCTTACACCATATTCATACATCTGCTTAAACCTGCGAAGTATTAACACATCCGTTGAAACCTGTGTAAGTGCATCGGGCATATATATATATATATATATAACCTCCATCTTGTGAACGGATGTATGGTGGAAAAATGAAATTCAACAAGAGGAAGAAATTCTTTAAAATAAAAAAAAATAACCATGGTAATAAGAAAAAGGAGGAGGTTTATGATTCTGAAGTAGAATCCGATGACATACTGACATCTGATGCTTCTGAAGGTAGGAACAAACAGATGAGTGCAAAAAAAAAGAAAAGACATCATGCACTATCAACTGAAAGGAGTAGTAACAGATCAGATGAAGATGCAACAGATAATAGTGACGACTCAAATGGAGACGAAAATGATGAAAATGTTTTCAACAACCCAGAGGAAAGGAAAATATATCTAGCGAAAAAATACCTGAGAGATATGGGCGTTAAAAGTAGTGATGATAATGAATCCCATGATGAATCTTCTGCTAGCAGAGATGATGAAAAGAAATCCGAATCCAATTTTAGTGAGAATATTTCTTCCTTTGAAAATGACGAAGAGAGGGAAAAAATTAACAAAATGATAATGGAAAGGGAGAAGAAAAAAAGTAGGAAAGTTCTTTTAAATTTGGGAAATAGGATAAAAGTATTTCATGACGATAAATTGTCTTCCAATATGGTGTATAAGAAAGTGCCAAATTTTATGAACAGTTCAGGTAAAAACGCAGGAAATGATGAAAATGTGTTTTTTTTCCGAGGACACAAAAAAAGCGTTACTTGCGTGGCATGTCCTGATTTTAATTTGTCATTTTTTGATTATTATGATTACGATTTTGGAATTATAGATAGTTATGAGAATAGTAATACATATGCTGGGTACAACAACGGGAAGTTTTATAAACAGGATGATCATACTTGTGGCAAGCAGGATGCTTTTGGCACTCACGATACTAATGGCACACAGGGTGATGATTCCTGGAGTGCAGACAAGTCTTCTTATAAGAACATTGAGAGTATTATGGAACCGAAGGTTTTTGAAAATGTGTCTGTGAGCAGAGTGTACACTGGTGGAAAAGACGCTAGTATCATTGAATGGGACATAATGAGAGGAGATAAAATCCATATTTATAAAGGAAATCGAAGTTCATTCAAAGAATTTGGAAACAGAAATGGAATAAGTCATTTCAAAAGTGTAATGGATATTTATTGCGATAAATTTAATTCTTTCTTTATATCTGTTGGATCGGACAATTTAATAAATATATGGGATAACAGAATAAAAAGAGCATGCACAAATTCAATTGTAGGTCATAAAAATGTCATAAGTGCAATTACAGGAAGTAATGAAAATACGGATGAATTAAATATGGAACATAATTTTTTTACATGTTCATATGATAAAACAATTAAATTATGGGATTTGAGATTTTTTGATAAATGTTTAAATACATATTTAGGACATACCAATAACATTTTAAGTATGAATTCATTAAATGGAAACAAATTAGTTACAAGTGCAAGTGATTATACCCTACGTTTTTGGAATACAAAAAATGATAATCATATATTATTTAATTTGAATTATGAAATTATAGAGTCCTGTTGTACTCTTAATAATAAAATATTTATTTCTGGAACGTTTTCTGGTCATATCTATATTTTTACTTCATCTTATAAAAAACCTATTTGTGTTTACAAAAATGCACACAATACATGTGCAGTAACAGCACTTGTTAGTATCCCTTTTTCGAATATTTTTATTTCTGGATCGTATGATGGTTATGTGAATTTTTGGCAGTATAAAAGTCTTAGCAAAATAACAGCTACTATTCAAAAAATTCTGACTGTTCAGGTATATGGTACTGTAAATAAATTTTCCTTTGCACACAATTATGCCTATTTGTTTGTGGCTGTTGGGGATGAGATGAAGCATGGCAAGTGGATTAGGACAAAGAACAAAAATGGGGTGGCTGTTATTCCGCTTCGCTTTTTGTCCTAATTTTTTTTTTTTTTTTTTTTTTTTTTTGCACACAAAAATGGCTACCTCTCCAGCAATAACCGTTTCACATATCGATGCATATATGATTGCACCTCTCCGTGTAACTGTTCCATATTACACAACACCCATTTGACCACTTACATTTTCCCAATTTTTAAAAAAGAAAAATATATGATTTGTTTAATCCGTTGTAGCTGAACATTTGTTTTTCCTCCTTTCCCGTTATTTGTACACTCCAGCTAGCTATTTGCATTTGACAATCAGCTTAAATCGTTTGAGAAAACTGATTAAAGGTTTGATGTGTGGGTAAGGTGGGGGGTGGAGGGAAACATGTCCTCTCTTCATTTTAGGAAGCTGAATATTCGTGTCCCATTTTTGGAGGTGTTTTAATTTATGCCTCAATGCGTGTTTATCGGGTATTTTTGTCGTTATAGCAGTTTTCATGAATTGTCATTCATTTTATTTGAGAAATATTCTCGTTCTCTTTCTTAATATGTGTCCCACTATGTGGTATACGTTAATGTTCTATAATATATTTTCACTCACTCATTCGTTCGTTCATTCGTTCGTTCGTTCGTTCGTTCGTTCATTCGTTCATTCGTTCGTTCGTTCGTTCATTTGTTCATTCGTTCATTCGTTCGTTCATTTGTTCATTCGTTCATTCGTTCATTCGTTCGTTCATTTGTTCATTCGTTCATTCGTTCATTCGTTCGTTCATTTGTTCAACTTTTTTTTTTTTTTTTTTTTCTTATTTATACTTAAAAATGTGATTAATCTTTTCTCCCTGAAAAGGAAAAGACATGCTACACACTTAAAATGTATACATAATTATGTTGTGGCAGGGGAATAAGAAAAAATTTCTTAAAAATTGATAAATAAGAAAATAACACAACAATTATTTTTTTAATATGTGTTGGTTTAAATTTTTGTTCACTCTCAATTTTTTCTTTTTTTTTTATACCTCTTTTCATCATCTTAAGTTAATGTAGTATTGTTGCATCACCATCTCTTACCCCACCCACACACACATCCTGTATTTGAGTGCACGAAATATTTCGAGTTTTTTCTCCACAAAATGCATTCATGTACTGGTTAGCTTGAATGGATCAGTCTGCAGTAGTGACGCAGCAAAGTAGTGACACAGCAGAACAGAAAAATGGCAAAAAAAAAAATAAAAATTAACTGAGACAAAGGTTTTATCATAAACTGTGCTAACGACTTTTTTTTTTTTTTTTATTATTTATCTCCAACTTTTTGACGTATTACGCATGGCCAATTGGCGATCATTTCAGCGTTCCCTCGTTTTATTTTATTTTTTTATTTTTTTATCTATTTTTTTGAAAGATCATAGGCAGTGGGGACAGCAAATATATGTGCATATCTATGAATACATGTGTGTAGCATAGAAATCAAATACAATCAGATATTCACAGGGGAAAATGTGCACACAAACCAATTCTTCCTACTTCCATCGCTAACACTTGAACATGCTACGGTAGGTTTGTTCACATACAGAGAATAACCTAACTGTGATTAGACAGCATATGAAAAAAAAAAAAAAAAAAAAATTCCTAGTGACACATTAGAAGATGTTACAAAATGAAAATAGAATGGAAGACAATCCTGTTGTCTTTTTAATTTTTTTTTTCACAAATTTAATTTTTTCTGTAATTATTTTTCATTTTTGCTTAAGGGATGATGATCGAGTGATCAAGTATGTAAAGAAGAAAAAGGCTACAAATCGTACGCACACACACACACATACGTACGTATGTACATAAACACACACACACATGTATGGGTGTACGAGTGTATGCATGTGTTTGTGTTTTACGTGTGCACCCATGGGGAAAAACAAGGGCCTTACCCCCAACCTTTTGCTGAGCTAATGATAATGGGTCAAGAACCATTAATCTGATTAATTTTAAAATAAAATTCTCGCTTTTTCTTCATCTCAGACAGTTGTATCATTTAGTCAAAATGTTTTCATCACTTTATTTATTCGTAGTAAAACCTCTCTATTTGTTCCTTTATCTTTTTTTTCTCTTTTTTTTTTTTTTTTTTTTTTTAAAATTGAACCCCCTTCTTTTAGGTATCACATAGTATCAAGTGAGGAAATGCGAGAATTCGACGTGTGAAAATGAGTTAAAAAGGAGAAAATTCCCCTCATCCCTCTTCTTTTGTGTTGGCATTCACACATATGTTTGAATGTTTGATATAGTATAAATCATAGATTTGGCTTAAAGTTAAACTTTTATGACTCCTATCCGACCACTACCACAACCACATACACACACACATCCGTTTCTGCTCTCGTTTTAGCCCTAAGGATGAACACCCTTTCAGCACATACATATATATATATATATATATATATATATATATCACAATAATGAATAAAAAATGTGAGACATAACGATCGCACTTTTTTTTTTTTTTTTTTTTTAAAACTAACGAACAAACGAAAATTATTCTTATAACAAATCTTTATGTGTGATTAAATGCGAAATAAATGCAATGCCAAATTATATACGAACTGTTTTGATGGATTTTCCATTCTTATTTAGATGAATTTATTTTTTTTTTCTCGGTTATATCTTTCTCTTTTTTTTTTTTTTTTTTTTTTTTTGGGGAGGTTGATGGTTAGGAGAGAGGCGGAGTTATACTTTTTTGAAGCTCAGGTAATGCTTATCCGTTTGGTTATGACACAAATGCTGTTATGATTAGTTACTAAACCAGTATCCTTCAAGAATTGGATCATTCAATAGTTTTTTATACATATACATATATGTACCATTGTGTTAAAAATTGAATGATTATTATTATTTTTTTTTTTTTTTTTTTTTTTTTTTTTTTTTTTTGGAAGCATTTAAAATAACTACCCGAGAGCGAGCACGTAATTCAATTGTGACGAAAAAGGGGAAGATATTATTCATACTTTTCCATATGGAATTTTTTTTTTTTTTTTTTTTTTTTCTTTTTACATGCAGAAGGTTTGTAATACACTAAACCTGATGTCATAGTAGAGCAGTATCCTTTTATACCCCCTTCTTCTCTCTCTCTCTACATACACACACATGTTCATGAAGTGCATACATAACATAGAATAATGTTGTGACACAGCATAAGGTGACATAACGTAGCATTACTTACCCTTACGTAACACCACATGCTCATACTCAGCATTGAGCATACCATACTGACTCATGATAAGGCAAAAAAAAAAAATAAAAAAAAAATAAAAAAAAAGAAAAAGAAAAAGAAAAAACGCGTGATCCTCCAAAATGAGCAAGAAATATGTATACTGGGAAAAACAAGGAAATGATAGGATGTGTGGCCTTCATTGTATAAACACTATCCTTCAGGTAATTCAGGGGGAGAGAAGTGTGACAAGCTGAGAGTGACGAGTGAGGAGAGGGCGTGCTGAACAAAGAAAAACTGTATTTGTGAAAGAACACTGAAAAATTGCCAAAATTGCACGTTCAAATCTGAGTGTCGATTCGGGTGAGGAAGTAAAAATGAGAAATATGCCAAACTGTCGGGGCTTACAAATGTTGGAACGTACAATGGAATCTCATTTCTCGCGAACTTTGAACCTTCTCCCCCCGTACAGGGTCCACACTACAGCGAAGACATCCTGGCAACCATTGGAAGAGAAATCGATGAAAAGGAAAGAGAATTTTTAAAAGTTGGTTTAAATGAAGGAAATAATAGAAACGAATTAATAAGAAATAATTCATCAAATGTATTGGATGATGGATTTATAAACATTTCTGTTTTGATTGAATGTCTAAAAAGAAAGAATATATTACTGAAGAACACATTTGAAGATGATTTGAAAAAGATTATATCAAGTGATCATCAAGACATTGGTTACATTTGTAATTTAGAACAGCACTGGTTTAGTATACGTAAAATTCATAATACTTGGTATGTCTTAGATAGTTTAAAAAGTGGGCCGTTATATATTAAAGACATTAATTTGAAATATTATTTTAATGATATTATAAAGAAATATCATGTATTTTCTGTGCAAAATATGAATCCATATATTTCCTTGCCCAAGGCGGATATAAATTTTGAAACCAAAAATCCAAATCAGTTTTATATTTCCACAAATGAAATTTCAGAAATTTATGGAGTTTCAAATGGATTTATAATGGAAGATAAATTTCATTCTAATAATAGAGCTAACCAAAATTCTCTCTTTTCCTCCAATTTTAATGACAAATCAAATAAGTTTAAATGGCCAGAAGTTGGTGGTAGAAAATTAAATGATACCGATTTGGGGAGGGGTGCGTTACCCACCTCTTCGTATGATGCGGACGACGAATTGCAAATTGCACTGAGGTTGTCCGTGCAGGAGTACATAAAGGTGAGGAGTACACAGAGGTGTGGATGTTTATACGTGCCCATAAGCATGCATGTCTGCATAAGTGAATGTCCGCATAAGTGCAACAACAAAAGAATAAAACATCTTTCCCATTTTTCTTCTCCCCACCCATTTCGATTTTCTCTTTTGGTGCAGAATTTGGCTCCCCCAGCAGAAGAAGAACCATCAAGTGAAGATAATTTCATAAATTTCTTGGTCAAATTTTCAAATAAAAAGATTCACAAAAAGTTTTCTGTTACAAAAACAATGACGGTAGGGGATGAAGTCCGCATACCTTTGTGTATGAGCTCATGTCCACGTGTGCTATGTGTGTGTCCATTCTTCTTCTTCTACGTGCACATATGTATGTATATATATATATATATATATATATATATATATATATATATATATTTTTGCATACAGGGTTGTGAACTCTACCCTAATATATGTATTAATAAGTTCTCACATTTCGCACGCGTCCTACCCTCCCAAACATTGCATACTTTGAGCTTCACAGGATGTCTTTTATTGGCTAGAGTACGAATCTGCAAACATCCAGGATTTTGGGACCTCATTACTCATGAGGAACAGTTACAACCTTTGTCAGATGTATCCCAGGTGTGTCAGTTAGGGAAATTGCAATATGGGAAAAAAGAAAAAAAAAAAAGGAGAAAAAAGAAGGGGAAAAAAAAAAAAAAAAAAAAAAAAAAAAAGAGAAAAAAAAAAAGGAAAAAAAAAAAAAAAAAAAAAAAAAAAAAAAAAAAAAAAAAAAAAAAAAAAAAAAAAAAAAAAAAAAAAAAAAAAAAAAAAAAAAAAAAAAAAAAAAAAAAAAAAAAAAAAAAAAAAAAAAAAAAAAAAAAAAAAAAAAAAAAAAAAAAAGAAAAAAAAAAAAGGAAAAAAAAAAAAGGAAAAAAAAAAAAAAAAGAAAAGAAAAAAGGAGAAAAAAAAAAGGAAAAAAAAAAAAAAGGTTCATACATGTGACAAACTATACATACCGATGGGGACGCAAATGCAGATATACTTGTATGCATACGTCTAGCATTCCCAACAGGGTAAATACAATAAAATGATCTAATCGAGTTTCATATCATCCTTACTTGCAGGAGGAAGTTCTGCAAATACCAGAACGGCACTATAGAGCTGCATGTGGGAGACAAGGTAAGTACAGCAGAGTCTTTGCAAGAAGGAATTGTTCCCATTCACAACTTTTGCATCCCTCAGAAGGATCATTATTACGACAAGCACATATGTGTGTTAGTGCACACATGTCAGTACACACTTCTTCATACACACATATCAGTACACACTTCTTCGTACACACATGTTAGGACACACTAGTTCATACACACACATATGTGCGTGCCTTTTATTAATACCTTCCTTTTTTCTTTTTTTTGAACCCCTTGCACACCGGCACAGATCGAACAGGTGCAAGACAAACTTCTGGTGGATTTGAAATTTGAAAAGGAAGAAACGTTTATGTTATCCTAGTCTCCATAGCTCAGCAAAACAAGAATAAAATAATTGAACAGAATAATGGAATAAAAAGAAAAAAAAAAAAAAAAAAAAAAAAACGTTTTCTGTGTTGACAATTTTTCTGCACCCATAGGATGATGATGATAATAATAATGATAAAGGATATCTCTACCGCAGGCTGTTAATAAAAAATGATGGACTAACAGTTGGAACACATCTTGAAGTTATTTTATTTTATTTCATTTTTTTTTTTTTTTTTTTCAGTATTTTTTGTGAATATTTTTTCTTTCCTTCTTGTCTGCATATTACAATGATTAGAATGTGCGTGGTACGAGAAAGAAAAAAAAATAAAAAAAAACAAAAAATAAAAAATGCAAAAGAAGAGTAACCTGTGGTGATGTCTGTTCGTTCGTAATTTATCTTCTTTTTTTTTTTTCTGTACATTTAGGGTTTAGTTTTTTTTTTTAGCCTATTTTTCACCCGTGTTTGCATGTCTATTTCTTTTTTCCTTTTTCCTTTTTCCCATCATTTGTAGTAATATCCCGCTTTTTTTTTTTTTTTAATTAAGTTTACATGGATTTATTATTTATTTATTTATTTTTTTTTTTTTTTTCTTTTCTAAGCTTAACTATAAAAGAATAAAATTTGGCTTAAAACTTTGTCTTTTTTCCTTTTCAGTATTGTCACAAAAAAAGTTTACTTAAGAGAATAGAAGTTTTTTTTTTCTGCCCATTTTGACACATAGACATCGCACATATATTTATACAAATGGACGAAGTTGTGTATATACTTGCAGATGTATTTTCTTTCCATTTATCCTTTATTCAATGTGCAGGTAGTAGTTGTGTATCCAAAAAAAATACATTTCCAGATTTGTTACAATTTGACTAGTTCTTTCACTTCCATAATGCAAATGGATGTTGAAAAAAAAAAAATTAAGAGCTTCTAATATTTTGCTCAAACATTTTTATGATACTCGGTTTGATTCCCTTTCCTTGGGGATGGTTCTGAGTTTTTGTGTTTTTCTCTCTGGGGAAGTTATCCATCGATTCATTCGTTTTGGCTTCGTCGTTCTGCTTCCTCTCATTTTGCTCCCTCTCCTTCTGCTTCATCTCATCTAGTGGTGCATTGTGCTGATGTCCCTTCTTGTAATGCCACTCCCAGGGTTTGACATGACTCAGGTGGCTGTATGTCTCAGGGTAGCGTAACTCCCACGGGTAAAACAAAGCACCCTTTTCAAATTCCTGATTTATGTGATTCAAATTTTGGGAAATATCTACCAAAGACTTAATACCATAGAGAACATTTGCAATTGTTGTACCTCCCCAAAATAGTAAATTCGTTAGTATATTTAATTTTTTTAAAGGTTTTTTATTTTCTCCTTCGTAGTATTCATCATTTGGGTAGACAGAATTATTTTTTGTTTTTCTACGTGCATTTGGTGCATTTTTTAAAACTTGTTTTCTATTTTTGTTTGTGTAATCATCCGTTGGTGAATTCACAAATAGGTACGCCATTCCTTGAGCGATCATCATGCCCAGGTATGCTGAGAATAGTACTGCATTCCCCATGCTAAATTTTTGAGTTTTTTCCCAGCAAGGGCAACTTAGTATGAGACTTCCACTTCCAATGCCATTTCCAATACCCGTTCTTTCTAATTCGCAGAAATTTCCACTTTTGCAACCTCGCACTGCCATGTGCATATCATAGACCTCGAAAAATGATGTCAAGGGCATAGGCCAGATAAACGACTTTTGATTGTTTAACAGGACATTCACTTTATCTATTATTGTTATTTGAAATATTCTTCCAAAATTTGAAATTGGACATCTATAAAAATCTATGCTGACTCTTACTTTCCACGGGCCTGATATAAATTCTACTGGTTTCATTACCTTAGGTGCTAGGACAGCGTGTGTATTTTTCTTTGTGCATACAATATACCCTTCAAAATTGGAAGGAAAAGCATGGATTGACATTAATCCAGATTGTACAAATGCTGTTGTTCCACCTGGTTGATAATTCGTCATCTTCATAAGTGGAATTTTTGAAAGTAACTTTTTATTTGGTTCTAATTTTTTACTCTGCAGAGTCAGTTCGTGATATGATGCATCATCTGTATGTTTTAACAATTTCTGATTTAGTACAGTTACTTCCAAAATTTGATTATCTTCATTACAAATAATTTTCTCATTTTCAAGACGAAGATCGATTTCTTGAAATCCATCATCTTGTAGTAAGGACAAGTTTACCCATCCATTCGAATCATATTTTTTTTTCTTTGCAATATAATTAATTAAGTTGTTTCTTAATTTTTGAAAAAGGCTCCCTTTTTCATTTCCAATTTCGTTCCCTTCTCTTCCTTCCCTTCCTGTTGTGAATGTGTGATTCGGGAAGACGTGTGCGAGGTAAAGAGAAATCACTATCCATTTGAGAAAAATCATTTTGGAAAATGGGGGAAGAATAAGAAGTAGAGCAGCAACAACAAGACGAAGACAGAGAAGAGGCAAAAAAGGGAAAAGACAAAAAAAAAAAAAAAAAAAAAATGTTAAAAAAAAAATTTTTTAAAAAAATTTTAAAGAAAAGAAAAAGAAAAGAAAAAGAAATAAGGGCATCTCAGTTATACCCTACGGATGAGTATATTCGGCAGAAGTCAATATGGGAGACGACTATTCTTAGTGCTCTAAATTTATTTTACAAAATTTTCACTTCCACGTATATATCTATTTGTATTATGTGTATCTGTGTGTAAGAACTGCTCTCGTGTGAATGTTTATATCCTTATGCAGGCATGCGTATGTGCGTGTGTATCTGGCATGCAAAAATATATATACACTAGTTACAACAAAAAAGCCTGCACGTGGATGTAAACGGGTGAAGCATACACATGCATAGACAGCAAGTTTCAGAATCTGGTGATGGCGTACCTCGCTTGGGGTAAAAAATGTACAATGCAAGGTTTCTCAATTAGGGATCTATGCAAATAACACATGTGCGACCAAATCTGTAAGTCTGCTTATGTGACATACATGCATATATACACATATATGAACACCATTGAAAACGTGTATACATGTATGTGTGTGTACTAACGGCATCTGTCCTTGTGACTTCTCAATGGCAATAGAACAAAATCGTTATGCGAAAAAGAATGCTGCTTATGAATTTAATTCATAAAGAGCGAATACAAAAACAGCACACGAGGCGTAAACATCAAGAATGAAGAAAATTAGGGTGATGTGCGCAAAAAAAACACACAATAATAACTTGTGAGGGTAGTAGATCAACTCTAAGGATAGAAGTGGAAAATAAAAACAAAAACAAAAAATAAAAGACAAAAAATTAAAACAAAATTGAAAAGAAAAATTAAAAAAAGCATAATTAAAACCAAAACGAAGTGGTAGTACAAAGGAAACGATAAACAAAGGTAATAAGAAAAGACAATATCCAAAACCATTGGGGTAAATCCATGTGGAATGGAAAAATAAACAAAAAAAAAAAAAAAATGATATGTCAACAGATTGTATAATTCTTATTGTTATCTTTTTATTTTTTCCTCTAAAATCGACATGCAGCTACTGCTATGAGACTTTACTGAAAAAGAAAAAAAAAATATAATATAGTATAATAAAGTAATATAATAAAATAATACAACAAAATAATATAACAAAATAATATAACAAAATAATATAACAAAATAATATAACAAAATAATATAACAAAATAATACAACAAAATAATATAACAAAATAATATAACAAAATAATATAACAAAATAATATAACAAAATAATATAACAAAATAATATAACAAAATAAAATAAAAAAAAAACTTTACCTCTAATTAACCTGGTTCAAGCAAATGCTTCATTTTTAAGTACCAAATTCTTCAATAGCTACCAAGTGATGAAAACGGAAAAGTGGAAAAAGAAAAAAAAAAAAAAAAAATACTTTGCTGCATGTAAATCCAGTACGGTAGACGGGACGACCTCAGCGATCATCATGTGAAATATTCATACAGAATATGACATGTTCAGCAAAGCTCATACATTTGTGTGTGCGAAAGAGGGTGCTTCCACTGTAAACACATGTACGCACACACACACATTTATATATATATATTTGCCTATATGATAATGGATGTACTTAAATATGCAATTATCTATAAAAAAATAAATTTTTAAAATATCGCTAATGAAAAGTTCGGAAAAATGTGAAGACGGAATTTTTTTTTTTTTTTTCCCCCTTACATTTCTCATATTAAACTTTTAATTCCCACTTTAGGTATTTTTCAAATATGCGTTGTAAAAAAAAAAAAAAAAAAAAAAAAAAAAAACAAACAGACAGACAGACAGACAAACAAACGAAAAAAGAAACGAAAAAAGAAAGAAGCTGGGAAAGAAACACTTATGAGTTCACACCATCATATGGCACACTTATACATGCGCATGCTAAGCATACCAACTTGACGACACACTTAAAAAAAATAAAGCATGTTCCTTTCATTTTGAATGAGTAGAATAATTATGAATACATAATTAAAGATGTGCACCTTTTTCATTTTATGCGCATTCAAGAGAATATATCTATTAATGTTTTTAATCAGATACTTAGACAAATTCTGCTCAGACAAGGATTCTCAAAGTGCACCAATTTTTTTGGACATTCATTTTTTTCAGAATAAATGCATAATATGCTCTCAAGGGGCGAAACGTTGGCAACTTTCCATTTATGCCAATAATACCTGAAGATAAAAAAAAGAAAAAGAAAAAAAAAAAAAAAAATACGTAAATATATAAATGGTGTATACTAAATTAATGCAAAAAAAAAAAAAGGAAAAAAAAGGAAGCAATAATAAAACGCAAAACAAGTAGTAGTTGCAGAATGTAAAATCTTAAAATTTTAGCTTTTTCGTTACAACTGCAGTTTAAGAGGTAAGCCTGTACATTTCACAAATGGTGCTTTCTCTCTTTTTCTTTTTCAAGTTCTACAAGATATTTATTTTACTGTGAAAAAAGGTTAAAAAAAGTAGTTTTCAAGATTAACATTTCATCTACCCGCTGAAATTGCTAGCGAACAAATTAACTTGCTAAATGATAATTATCATTCATTAACAAAATCGCCTTTCCTTCTTTTTAGTGATATGAAATAAAACAAATTGAGTAGGGGATAGAAATAAGATCTTCATGTGGTTAAATGTAAAAAGGGAAACTATATTAACTGTGCATACGAAAATGCACAAAAAAAAAAAAAAAGTTCTTACGAGGTAAAAACTAACCATAGTGGCTAGCTGAAAATGCACATGTATATATATATATATATATACATACACACGCACATATTTATTGGCATAAAAAAAAAAAAAATATTCCCTCTGTTCACTTTGCTAAACGTCTGAATCACAGAAATAAACACAAATATAAAGAGAAATGGAAAACAAGTGATCAACATGGTATAGTGATCCAACCAAACGGAACTATTCAAAACGCGCCACAAAAAAAAGTTGTCTGAACGGTTAATAAAAAAAAAAAAAAATTTTTTGTGCATACAAATTCCACATGTTGACATTTTTTCCTGCCGCTGCACATATCAGCACAGCACATCTGTGCGTTTTCACTTAATTAATCCAATTGTTATACATACTGCCTCTTCCCATACTTCCCTATATATTCACATATCCTTACACCCTTTTTAAATAACCTTCCATCAAATTGAGAAATGTGTTGTAATCGACAGATTCGCCTGAATTCGTCACTCCGAAATTAAATTTATTCAAGTTCAATGATGAATCACCTGAGGTGGTATTTTTTTTGCACAAGTCTATAAAGGTCCGTAACTCATTTTTTCCCATTTTTCCCTTGGATTCAATACATTTGAATAAGTCCTTAAAAATTTCGTCCAAGCTGTGCTTCTTTAATTGTCTATTTATTAGTATATGCAAAATGGAAGGTGTCAAAATAAAATTTTCGACGTAGTTAGGCCTATTCCTATGTATGCTTTCTTTCACGTTTTTAATCAACTCGCGTACATTTTCATGACTCAAATTTTGAGAAAGAATTTTGTTAAAAATTATATTAATGTCACCTTCTGAGAGTTCTCCGTCTTCTGTTTTTGTGAAATACGTGAGCGCGCGAATTAGATACTGCACATCAATTTCCATGTTTCTACTTCTTTTTCTTAGTGGACCTTGTTCACCTTGCACCTCCTTTTCCTTTCGATAGTGATATGTAGCAAGTTTTTATCAAAGGTTTCTGAGGTTCTTTCAGTACACCTCCTAACAACAGCTTATGATTATCTGTTACTAATGTTTTGTCCACAAAAAAAAAAAAAAATAAAAATAAAAATAAAATAAAATAAAATAAAAGGGATAAGCTCAAAGGTGAATAACGCAAGGGGAGAGGGGATAAGTACAAATGTGCAGAATTATTCAGGTCAAATGTAATGTGGATTTTATATATAGTATCCCAATTAGACAACATCAAAATTGCATAGTTTATTTTTTCACCCTTTTTGAAGCGACGAAAAAGTGGTTGCGATTTTTACCCTTTTTTAAGGTGTATATAATTTTTTTTTTTTTCCATACGATGCAGTTTGCTGCGAGACAAATTGGGAATAAAAAAAATAAAAAAAAAAAATATACCTTTTAAATGAAGAATACCCTCCCTTTTGTTTGTTTTAGCCTTTTCATATTATGTATTTTAATCATTAAAATGGTTGTGACAAAATGTTCTTAAAAAAATACTACAAGGTGGAAATGCAAAAAAAAAAAAAAAAAAAAAAAAGGAATTAAAGTAGAGAAATAGTAAACAATAAGCAATAGTGATAAATAATACACGAAAAAAAAAAGAAAAAAAAAATATATATGTATATATATGTATGTATGTATATGCAAAAGCAAAGCAATGGCCATCCGCTGAACTTCACTCTGACCGTTTCTTCTCAACTAAGAAAACCTAAACAAAACAGAACAGAAGGAAGTGAAAGTTTTATGGCTTTCACACAGTTGCACATATTTCCTCGTTTCTCTGGAAAATGAGGTTACCTGAAAAAAAGGTGTTATAGCAAAGTGGGAGAACTTTAAAAATAACCGCTTTAAAAAAAAAAAAAAAAAAAATAGCCTGACTGTTCAGAAAATTATAATTTTAAAATTAAAACAAAAAGAAATTGACACTTTTACATACAAAAGTGCCCCAAATGAACGTTATTGGATTTCATACAATATGTGCACAACATTTGTTATGTTATTTTGCCTTTTCATTTTTTGCAATAAGCCAATTAGACCTTTTTAAAAATTGGTACATGCATTTACAAGTTCGATGGAAAAATGAAATGGTTTCACCACTTGCTTGGAATAACGTTACAAATGACGATTTTGAAAGTAAGGAATGAGACACAACGTTGCTAGCCCTCAGCAAGTTGAATATTCGAAATTGTGATACTTAAGGACACAATGGATTACGTGCTTAGGCAATGTGCTGGGTCATTAAAAGGGGCAGTTTTTACATTCATTTAGGTGTGAAATGGGGTATGCAAATAGACACACAATTGTGCATGCAATTTACATGAAACTGTAGGCTCATCTCCACATATGCATACGTAAGCATATGCACATATGTACATATATATATATATATATATATATTTTTTTTTTTTTTTTTCCCCTCTTTGCTACTATTATGTAGCACAACAGGCTCATCTGGCACCGACAATTTCACGAAGTTCCGCTGGAACAACATGATTTATCTTGTTCAGCAATTTGATCAGTTCCTTTGCAAATCTGATTTTTTGGGGAACATAATAATCGTAAGGGAAAAATAAAATGGCCTTTCCCTTCCTACCAGCTCGACCTGTTCGGCCAATTCTGTGAATATAATCTTCAATAGTATTTGGTATGTCATAATTAATTACAACAGAAATGTTTTTAATGTCCAATCCTCTTGAAGCCACATCCGTAGCAACTAGTATATTACATCGATCACTTTTGTAATTGTTTAATATTCTATCTCTCTCTCTTTGTTGTTTATCTGAGTGAATTGACAAAGCATTGTATTGATGATAACGTAATTCTTTGCATAAATTATCACAATTTCTTTTTGTAGAGCAAAATATTAAAATTTTATTACCTTCATAATTTTCTTTTAACCAATCAAGTAATTTTTTTTTCAAATCTATTGATGAGCTGACAATTACATTTTGTTCTATATTTTTATTTGCTGTTAATTCACTTTTTCCAATTTGTATTTTAACTGGATCAGAGGAAGAAACATCATATGCTAATTTCCTAACTTGTTCTGGCCAAGTTGCTGTTAAAAACAAAAGTTGTTTATTTTTATTAATTTGTGTCATAATTTTTCTTAACTGTTTTTCGAATCCCATATCTAGTAATCTATCTGCTTCGTCTATAACCACATAGATGCATTTTAACAAATGAATAATTCCATTTTCTAGTAAATCCAATAGTCTTCCAGGTGTAGCAACAATAATATCAGCACCTTTTTTTAAATTATTTATTTGTGTATACTTTGGAACTCCACCATACACAGCAACACTTTTTATATTGATATCTTTTTCAAAATGTTTTATTTCGTCCACTACTTGCATGCATAATTCCCTAGTTGGTAGAAGAATTAATCCATACACAATTCTCTCATTGTGCCTGTTATCATTATCACTGCATAATGATGCATCCACATGTTCCTCTGCTGATTCATTTGCATCCATATCGATTGTGTTACTAGATTGTTCGATCTCCTGTTTTCCTGTTTTTGTATATTTATTACTCCTATCATTTTGGTTCCTCCCTTGTATCTTTTCTAATTCTTTTTCCTTATGTTTCAGTATATGCATAAGACAAGGCAAAGCAAAAGCCAATGTTTTTCCACTCCCTGTTTCAGAAACACCTATTAAATCTTTCCCCGCGAGTGCAATTGGCCAAGTAACTTTTTGTATTGGTGTTGGTTCTTTAAATTTTGCATTTAAATGATTTAAGATTGCTTCATGAAAATTGGCATCTGCAAAGTTATTTATGAAATTATTTAACAATACTGATTCTTTGTTAACATAAATGTTTAGTTTCTTCAATTCTGCTTCTAACTGTTCAGGTGAAATATTTTGTCTTCTTTTATTTTCATCAAGGAGTAGATCCTGTCTTTCTATTTTTGCATCTACGTTATTCCATTTTATGTCTTTTAAATTTTCTCCAAGTTGTGCATATCTGTCCGAACTGTTTAAATTTCTTGAATATGTTCTCCTTTCCCTAGAATATTCTTCTCCTTCTTTCATATTATCGTGTCGATATGAATACCTCTCATCCATTTCATCTCTCCCATTGTTCATGTCACTTGGTTTATTTTTTCTTCTTTCATAATTTTTAAATCTGCCTTCACCTTGTTTATAGTTCATGAACCCATTTTCTCGAACATCCTTTCCCCGTCCTTCATATCTGTCAAATTCGTTATAATTTTCTAAATCCTCGTTCAGATTATCACGATGTGACATTTCGTTATCAAATTGTTCATTTTTGAAATTATCTTCCCCATCTATATCAACTGAAGTGTACTCATTGGTTCGAATTGTTTTCTCATTATTATTTTTTTCTTCCCTCACAGGGTTGGTCTTCAGGTTCGTATCGGTAAATATACTCCTGTTCGTTGTGTTGATGTTTATCGGTCTCTTAGTTTTTATTACTTGTTCGTCTTTTTTATTTTGGCTAGTTTGCCCAGATGCAAATTTATATGTAGAACCCGCCTTTACGAAAAGGAATTTTTTGGGCACGGCAAGCACATTTCCACTACCCCCACGACTCATGCATTTTATACCCATAATGCATTTCATGTTTATTGCCCAGAGAATTATAAATGCGCAGATAATCCTAAATCGAATTCTCGTCCCAATTTTGTGATACGCTGTTTGTGTAAATGTCGAACCCCTTAGGAGAGGAGCAAAATTCCTCTCGGCAAAGGCAATTCTCCTTTGAGGGATCTTGTTCTGGCTTGGGCTGTCGTTTTGCCCTCGGTTCTGGATATTCAGAAGTGATACACAGATGTGGCACTCAGATGTGATACGCAGATGTGGCACTCAGATGTGATACGCAGATGTGATACGCAGATGTGATATTCAGATGTGACACTCAGATGTAACACTCCGCTTCTCTCATGCAGCATTTCACCTTTTCTTTTTTATTTTGCTGCTTCTATGTGCCCCTTCTATTTTTTACAGGTCTATGAAGATTTTCAAAAAAAATCCGTGATTCAAAACAACACACAGATGCACAGTAGCACACTCAAGAAAAAGTGGAATCTTTCTTGAGAACGTGGGTTCTTCCCTAGTGGTTTATGAATGCGCGTTTGGAGAGTTCCGTTGTGACGCCTTACAGACCTTTATCATTTCATCCTTTTATGTTAATTCTTTGCTATGCTGCTTCGTTATATTTGCTTACTCAATTGTTTACACTATTTTTTATTTTATCTTTTATTCTTTATTTTATTTTTTATTTTATCTTTTATTTTTTATTTTATTTTATCTTTTATTTTATCTTTTATTTTTTATTTTATTTTATCTTATATTTTTTATTTTATTTTATCTTTTATTTCATTTATTTATTTATTTTATTATTATTTTATTTTTTTTTTTTTTTTTGCTTATGACTGGGTTTGTGAAAATTTTTGGAATATATTTATGGCTCATGCAAAAAATCTACGTGGCAATACCGACATGTTTATGTTTCTACTTTCCCAGCAAAATAGTGTACATGTAAATTTACATATTCGTAATTTGTGTATTAAAAAAAAAAAAAAAAAAAAAAAAAAAAAGCCTTTCTTTTGTAGCCTACTGTTTCTTTCTGACAACCCACGTGCATATCCAAATGTACTTTCAAATGACAGCGTCAAAATTGTAGCACCAAAATTAGTCACTTTATATTTTTTCTTACCCTTGTGGGACCCTTCAGAATATTTCTCCACCATCCAATCATTCCCTTGATACATGGTGGGTGGGAGGCAATTGTATACAGTTTCATACACTATTTTTCCCTTTCTCGTGTGTAACCGTAGTTATATGATGAAGGTAGAAGAAGAATAAAAAAAGGATTCATTTACTTACTATCGCAGAAGATACAAAGTCAAAGTCCACTAATTTTTTTCTTTATTTTTTGTCCATTTTGTTCATTATAACCTTTATCACATTTGTTGATAAGTCCCCTTTGGTCGTGCCTATGTTTTGCCTTATCATTTCCATCCTTTTTCATTCCTATGCCAAAAACATTTACACATTTTTTTTTTTTTTTTTTACTTTTTTTGTAACTCTCCCTCAGTGCATTATATATGATTTCTTTATTTTATGAACTCTCCCAATCTCTAGGCAATAATGAATTATTTTCTATTTCCTACTGAACACAAGAGTTTTTTCGACAGTTGCTTAAAATATCACCAAAGAGAAATTTTCTGGGGGTGAAAGTGTGTGAAAATGTATAAATATTAACATGATATGGGAAAGATGTAAAAAACGGATGAAAAAAAAAAAAAAAAAAAAAAAAAAAAAATACGTTACACAAGCATATGTCCGTTTTTTTTTTTTTTTTTTTTTTCATGAGCAAGCACACATAAAGGAGTACCTAGTGAACTTAGTGCGGATGAGATCTCTGAACAGAAGTTGGAGCCACATGTGTGCACCGCTCAATTCACACAGGTTAATACACATTAAGGAATAAAAATAAAAATGGGCGAGAAAAAGGAAAAAAGAGAGGAAAATAAAATAAAACAAAAGAAGCAAAACAAAAGAAGCAAAACAAAAGAAGCAAAACAAAAGAAGCAAAACAAAAGAAGCAAAACAAAAGAAGCAAAACAAAAGAAGCAAAACAAAAGAAGCAAAACAAAAGAAGCAAAACAAAAGAAGCATAACAAGTAAAGCAAAACAAAAGAAGCATAACAAAAGAAGCATAACAAAAGAAGCATAACAAGTAAAGCAAAACACGCAAAACAAAACAAGCAAAACAAAACAAAAGCAAAGCAAAGAAACGTTTCTCACATATTTTGCAACTACACTGTGTATCGCGTATTGCATGTAGCACTTGTTTGAATTTATTTTAAAAGGACGAAGGGTTAGCTCCATGCTCCCCATACAAATTAAGGTTTTATTTAATTTTTGACAAAAAAAAATCTAAATAAAAAAGAAAAGGTGTTATTTTTTTTTAGGGCAAGGGAAATGTATCGTTTCCCCGTGTTCAATTACTTTGCTTTAAACCCCCAAATTATTTAACTAATTTTAATTTACTTCTTACTGCTCCGTATGATTATTTTTGTGTTTTCATTTGTCTCCCGTAAGATACCATTTCAAGCGCTATTTTATATCATCCACCCTTTTAGTATTATCATCCCCAACACTTTTATTACACATGGCACAATTTTGAAACTCTTTTTTTTTTTTTTTTTTTTTTTTATTTCTCCCCCACACATACCTCCCTTGCGTTATGCTCAGAATTGTAAAATACACATCCCAAGAGGGAAAAAAAAAAAAAAAAAAAAAAAAAAAAAAAAATACAGATGAATATATTATGGAGAACATTTTCCAGCAGAAGAGAAGAAGCATAGGAGCTCATGACGTCACTACGAAAATGCATATGAACATATAGAGGCAGCTAAACCCACACAAATAAACAGATGAGTACAGACATGCATATATATATATATATATATATGTATATGTATATCCATCTTTACTATGTAACTTAAACGAGTTCGTCTTATTCTAGACAACAAAAATAAAATTTCCCTCTCGAGTCTATTTCAAATTTCAAATTTGCAGCTGTAGAATCAACCTAAGTGGGGGGAAGGGATTAAGTCAAAAATTCCGGAATGATTGCATTATAACTCAGTTTATACCTTTTATTTTTTATTTTATTTTATTTTTTTTATGTAACATTGTGGATAATTTGCTTTTGCCGAATAGTCCTATCGGTCAAAAGGTGTAAATAAAAAAAATAAAAAAAAAAGACACGTGAATATACTTTTCCTTAGTATATTAGAAGAGAAAACATCCCTAAAATGGTATTATACGGATCTAGTTAGTTGATATAAATAAAAATTTTGAAATTTTTTTTTATAATTGCTACTCCAGTTCATCAGGAGGGATCCATGACGCTAATGCTTTTTGCTAGTCTAATCGACACAAAAACGCTTAGCAGATGCTTCCACTGGTTCTGCCATCTCAACTTGTTCAATTCATTGAAATATTTCAAGTCAATACTCACCCAGAGCTACAAACAAAGACGAAGCAAAACACCCCATAACTATGTTCAATCCTGAATATGTAATACCTCCTAACCGATGCACTTATTCTTAGTAGTAAAAGGGGTTGGGAAAAAAAAAAAAAAAAAAAAATTAAAAGACACATTGGGAAAAGCATGATGAGGGATAACCCTGAGAAAAATAAAACTTTGAAAGGGTTTGTTCATGGAAAAGATAAAAATGATAAACGTTTAGAAGGAACAAGAAAAGAAGTGGTGATATCGTCAAATACTGTTCAGTTGAATGATTGTAAAGGAGACGAGGAAGAAGGAAAAGATGAGACATTTATCTATTCTGATTTTGTAGAACATAGCGAATCGAAGAGTGAGCATCATGACAATCTTGATGAGGTGAGGAGATGGAATGGTAAAAATGGGAAGGTGAAAAAATTGATTTCTATACAAGATGACAGATACGAACACAATAATATAGAAACTCAAAACAAAAAAAAAAAAAAAAAAAAAAAAAAAAAAAAAAAAAAAAGGGAATCAAATAAAGATATATAGAATCCAAAATTATATATACAAAGTATTCACATCTATGCTTTGTTTGCTAATTGTTATACTGATACTTTACGCATCAATTGATATTTCGACAAATTATGGTCCAGTTATAATCGTGTATATTATTGTTCTTGAATTTGGAAGTATGTTAATTTCTTACATTTTGTTACAATTCCCTTTTTTCTATCGCATTTTAAAAAATATATTCACAAGAGCAAGAAACATAAACAAATATTCACATCAATATAAACCATTTTATTATGATAGTCCATCTAATAGTGATGACAAGGATTCCATTAGCATTGAGAGAGGCAAGAAAAAGAGGAGAAATACATTTGCCCTTTTCACTATAAATAGAAATAATAATAAAAGGTATAGTGTGAAAAATCTTTTCATGGGATATAATAAATCTAAACGCGAAAAGAAGGAGAAGAAAAATGATAAACCAGATGATAGTGACCGTTTAGCTAACGGATTACTAACGAATGTGGGTTCAGGACAATCCAAGATGCAAAAGAATGAAAATAATATACTGACGACTATAGGAAAAAATCGAAATAATGACGATAATGGAAATAACTACAAGAGACAAAGTATCTACCTAGATGATTGCAACATGTGGATGAATAGTGATATGAAAAAAGTGAATAAGAAGAAAAATTTTAATTTTTCCAAATCCCTTAGTTTTAATATTAATTTAAATGAAGATAATGATATGATGTTAAAAGATTCAGCTAGTTTCAGTAATATCAAAATATTTCTTGGACATAGATCAAGTAAATTTGTTCCAAGTAAGAGTAAAATAAAATCTATAAAATCTTCCATATATAACAAATACGTCCCATTAACATTTACTTCGTCTTATAAAAACAATATGGTTACACAATTTTTGAAAGCACATACAGAGAATATACAATCAGGTAGCTCTGAATATACATCTTCTTGCAGTGAAGAAGAGGTAGGATTTAACAAAAATAGATACAAAAAAGTATGTATTCAGAAATGTGAAGAGAAAAGAAATAATGGAAAAAAAATGGAAATATCAGATCAGAAGAAAGAAGAAGATGAACATTTTCAAAAACGTATGATATGTAAGGAAATAAAATCACATAGCAAAGAAGGTTTAGATATTAGATCCAATTTATATACAGCAAAAAGTGCAATACTATTTAGTAATAAAAAAAAAAAGAGAAAATATCAATATGAGAAATTAATTCGAGGTAGAACTCGTTATTTTAGAAGAATGAAATGTTTGAATAAGATAAAAAAATTATTTTATTTTTTTATTAATTATAATATGAAATCTTCTAAAACGAGGAATAATTTATTTCTCTTTTTTAGAGGAATATCTCTTTATATAAAACATCAGTTTGTACATTACATGTCTTATGAACCCGTTTGGATTATTGCTATATTGATTAGAATAGTTATGTGGTGTATTGTATGGCTATGGGCAGCTAGCTATATGGAAAGAAAGCCAAAAAATTATCAAATAACAGAATGGAATATGAAAAATGTACCTTCCTTATATGGGTACATAGAATGCACATTCCAATGGTGTGGTGTTTTTGATTATTTTTTTGGATTATACTTTACAAATAATAAATTGAAATATATTTTCTCTTTTTTTTCATTAATAGATTTTATAACCACACCTGTATCTTCATTAATCATGAATTTCATGTGTGAAAATAAGTATAGTCAAAATTACTGGTTTTTGATATTAGGTCCGTTAAGATTTTTAAGATTAGTAAGAGCAGAAAGTACAATCAGTTCATGCTTCTTCTGGTTGAGTGATGTAAAAATTATAATTATTGGAATTATCATTTTGGCATTAGCAATATTATTTACTTTTTCTGGAATCATGTATATTTTAGAAGCTCCAGATATAGAAAGAGATTTTGTGACACCTCTCGATTTTATATACTTTGGTGTTATAACTATGTCAACTGTTGGATATGGAGATTATACTCCTGTAACACCTGCAGGTAAATATTTAACAATGTTTATTATAATTACATGTATCAGTTTTGTTGGAGCACAATTTAAAAGATTGAAGGAGGCCATGTTTAGTCCTAAAACAATCATGGGAATTATTCCAAAACAAGATGATGATTATATACTTATACTTGGTCCAGTAAGTCCTACTCAATTATTATACATTTGTAAAGCAATAAATAACAGCTTTCCAAATTCAGTAGAATCAATTTTTTTATTTACTCCTTTACCAGTTATTATATACCGTTTTGTCTATGGGAGTATAGTGAAGAATACAAATATAAAAGTATGTATTAATGGAGGAAATGAATGTTTCATTTGTCCAAGTATCATTTACGATGCTGTGATAAATGCTAGAGCTTTGTACATATTGAATAATGTGGATTCAGAAAAATACACACTTCAGAATCAGCAAATATTTTTGGCTAGCAACAATTTAAATTTTAATAACAATGATCAGAGTCAAAGAATTAGTTCAAATGATATTATACATAATAATATTATAAACAAATTTAATGGAGAGAAAACAAAGAAGTGGAAATATTCAGATATTTTCTCAGAATATAAAAATGAAATAAACAAAAATAATATGCATAATTTAGAAATGAACATGAACATTAATGATTCTCATTTTGTAAAAGAAAGAGATGATCAAGAATGTCTTTTAAGATTCATAGGAACCTACAACATTTGTAACACACTGATACCTATCACACTTCAGTTGTCTAATAATACTTATGAGGAATTAATAAAATCCATGAATGTATACAACTACCTCAGCATGGAAGAGTTGAAATATGCACTACTAGCCAAAAGCATAAATTGTAAAGGACTTTTCTTCTTAATCATAAATTTTTTTTACAAACCAAAGGCAGTTAAAAGTTTGAAGAAATACATTATTGATTTGAAATTGCTCATGTATAATAGAATTCTGAAACGAAAGAACCGAGAAAAAATGAATAATGCTGCAGGAAATAATATTAACAGTAGCAGTGAAATGTCCTCTTCTGCTTCAGGGATGTCATTCAATGCCATGGATTCTGATATAAGACCGATGAAGAAATCGAAGAACCCACGTGGCAACACATTCAGGGATAGACAACCTGGTACCTTCAACAGGAGAAGCGCTGTGCAGCGAGGGAGCCAAAAGAGGAGAAACAAAGAGGAGAAAGATAAGAAGAGTGATAAGAAGAAAGGGAAGAATAAAATTAACAATTCTGAAATGGACAAAACAGAAATGAAGGAGACGGAGATGCAGGAGGTGAATAGGAAGGGAGTGAATGCAAGCCATTCTGATATGCAACAAACTAGACAGAGCAGTAGTAGCGAATCAGAAGGAGAGAAAAAAAACAAAGTGATAGAATCAAAAGAAAATATAGATAGCATATATCAAAATGGCATGTTCCTTTTGAAATCTATGGAAGAAGTAGATGTTTCACATAGCCCTAGTTATAGGAACTATTATCATATGCTTGAAAGAGTTAGTTTAAATATGTATTACTATTTAGAAGGCTTAAAGTATAACATTTATCGATTTCAATTTCCTGAATGTATGAGAGGTTTTTTATTTCAAACAGCGACAGAATATTTGTACCAAAAATATAGCGCCTTTTTAATTGGTATTATAACTATCAATAAGGAAATATTTTTAAATCCATCTGATTATATTATAGGAGAAGAAAATAAGTTCTATTATACTTCTGCTTTTTCTGGCATTATTCTAACTACTAGTTTAGATAACTTGATTAAGTTATCTTCTATTAAGAATATCTCGAAGAAGGTGTACGAGTATAACGACAGAAGAATCAGTGAGAGATTTCATCTTACCACGAAAAGTGTACCTCCTCGAAGTAGACATAAAGGAGAGCAGGAGCAGAAGGAGGAGGGAATGCATCACTCCTGTGATAATGAAAACGATGCTAGAGAAAAAGGGAAGAAAAAGACATATTCAAAACGTGGGAAAGTTAATTTCAGACAAAATGATGACGAATCAATTACAAGTCCAGATGTAGACCATAAGGGGGAAGAAAATCATAATGATAATAATGGCGAAAACAATCGTGTCTGTAAGAATAATCGTGAGGAAGATGACCCAAAGGAAGGAAAAAAGAGAGGAAGAAGAACTTCTGATCCAGAGGAAGGAATAATAAGAAGGAAGAGTAACCTCTTTTACAATTTCATTTTGGGTATTTATGAAATTGATAATTACATATCAGCATACAGGGACATATTTACAGATAAGAACAAACCCTTGCTGCTCGTGTGTGGGTGGCCAGACAACATACACATGTTTCTCAAGCATTTGCAGATGCGCTTCGGCAGTTGCCTGCGGCACAAGGGGAAGAAAATGAGAAGGTGCAAACAGAATCGGAATCGGAATCGGAATCGGAAGCAGAAGCAGAACCAGAACCAGAATCAGGAGCACGACCAGAAGCAGAACCAGAAGCAGAAGCAAAGGAACTACCATACGGATGCATGCAGTAATGGAGAAAGCAGCAGTGGTCATGGAGACTGTAGTAGCAGTTCAGAAGACAGCGGGAGAGATAGTGTCCTGGAGAACAAGATGAGGAGGAATAAAAAAAAAATCCGCATGGAAATGAAATATAATATGATAATTCTGTCTTTGCATGTGCCAAAATTCAACTATGAAAATGATATTTTCAACTTTTCCGATAGCGTTGCATTTATCAGAGGGTCAGCATTAAATAGCACAAACTTGATACAAGCAGGTTTATTCTATGCAAAGAGACTCGTAATATTCAATGCCAATCATAGTCTCTTCATTGACAAGGATGCATACAGAATAGATAACGAAGTTATAATCATAAAAAATATAATATATCAGTTATACAATACTGTGCTAAAGAATAAATATAATTACCTAAATTTGATAAAAAAAATTTTTAAAAAAGAATTTAAGGATGAAAATATTAACGAGAAGGTATTTTCTACTAATATGTCTCATCAACTGAATGAAATGATAAAAGTGACAACCTGCTCATCCTCCTTGTTCACCACATCGTGTGCATCATCTCCAACAACATCATCTGCATCATCTTCAGACAGGTCCCCCATATCATCTAACACTAGCAGCTCCAATTACAGCTCGTCCAATCGAAGCAGTAATAGTAGTTCATATATACAGCAAAGGGGAGGGAGAAGAATGCTAAACATTTTTAATACTAATCGAAATCCATACCTTATATGTTTAATTAAGAATTCAGAAAGCTTAGAATACATTGATGGAAGTATAAATTTATCATATGAAAATTATAACGACAATGAAAAAATGAATAAAATATGGGAAAATTGTGGAGAATATATTTACACATTTGAACTTGTTTCAGCAAACATATTTGTTGATGAGATGCTTCATAATTTAGTTTCTTTTTCTTTACCCATAAGTAAATATGCAATTGAATATTCTGTTATATATTCTCTACTTGGTATTGATATAAATGAATATTCAAAAAATGCAAAAGCTTTTCATCAAAATTTAAAATTAAGCACAGGACAAGTCAGCTTAATTCCAATTCCATCTTACTTTTACAAGAAGAGCTTCTACAAATGTTTCTCCTACTTCCTCCACAACAAGCAATGCTTGTGTATAGGAATTTTGCGTTACATGGACATTTCTCCTCTAAGCAGAAAATCTCGTAAACTCTTCGTACTCTCCTGCCCCTCAAGGACTATGAAAATTGAGCAAGACGACCAGGTAGGCAACCTCACCAGTGTCTTGGTGTGCACCACGCGTCGAAAAATAATAGAAGGGAAAAAATAAAGAAAAAAAGAAAAAAAAGCTAGCTTGGCAATAACCTTTATGAACAGCGAACCTTTTTCGCATTAAACAAAAGTTTTTTTATTTTACTCATGTAACATAATTTTTTTTTTTTTTTTTTTAATCCTCTTTTAGGCTTACGTAATTTCGAACATTACAAAGTGAATCTTTTGGCATTAAAAAAAAAAAAGGAAAAAAATAAAATAATAAAATAATTTTGAAAGCTCTCTGGGAGTTGAACGAAATGTTTACATCGAATGAGAAGACAATAAAAGAGGGAGAAAGCACCCCCACCCAACCCCCGTGAAAATAGAAGATAAAAAAAAAAAAAAAAAAAAAAAACACAAAAAACGCATTGACAGTTTATAATATTTACACACCAAAAAAAAAAAATAAAAAATAAAATAAGGAGATATAAAAGTTCTTTGTATGCCACCTGCACCCAGCGTGGCAATGTCAGTAGTACATACACGTGCCCCAAGTTGACAAATCCGATTCATTCACAATGGGGAAAGATATCCTCTCACCATGTACAACTGCTACTATATTGGTTGTTCCACAACTAGCTGTAGCTTAATTGGTCTACGCCACACGTCTCCTCATGTTGTCTAGCATGTGTGCACACATAGCCCTTTTTCGCACACGTATTTTCCCCTTGACATATTTCAATCCTTTTACCATTTGACATACACTTATGAAATATTTTTAACGTCTTCTTTAATCTGAATATTGTGGAAAAAAAAAAAAAAAAGAAGTGATAAAGAAAGAAAACAAAATGGAGGTGAAGAAAGAACAATAATTTTTTTTTTTTTTTTTTTTTTTTTTTTTTTAGTTGTTCATTTCACCTTGCTTCGTTGTGTGTAGCATTTTACCTTTTTTTTTTTTTTTTTTTGTTCAAAGAACTATAAGACAATTCGTGCGCACTGCATGCCACAATGTGCTTCTTTAATTTTGTTTTCCGTGTTTGTGTAGTTGTGCATCCGCGTGGTTACTTATTTGTTTAGCTATTATTTTACTTTCTATTTTCGTGCCTTCAATTTTTTTTTTTTTTTTTTTTTTTTTTTTTCTTAAATCCCAATTTTGTTCTGAATGTTCAGGTAAAAACGAAACAAATTCTTGCCTGCAAGGTGACACTTTTTGGATTTACATTTTGAATTACATTTTGAGTTGCATTTTGTATTGCATTCTGACCTGCATTTTGTATTGCATTCTGACCTGCATTTTGTATTGCATTCTGACCTGCATTTTGTATCACATTCTGACCTGCATTTTGTATCACATTCTGACCTGCATTTTGTATCACATTCTGACCTGCACTTGCATTGGCGTTAATTGTTTTTGAAGAATAAAATATGCAACGACAGCTATATATATAAACAGGGGAGGTGGAAAATGAAAACCCCCCGAGGGCCTCTTTTCAAACGAATAACAAAGTTTTACAGAAATGTCACCAAAAATGTCTCTATTTTTTGCATGAATTTGATATTCTGCCATTTTGACCGTGACTTGATAATCACCCTGATCAAGTTACATAAAAGGATATTAAAAAAGTATGAACAAAAAGGAAAGACACACTTTGATGAAGAATATTTCATAATTTTTAATTATGTAATTTATTCTTATTTTAATTTTCTTCTCTCCCAGTTGGACAGCAACAATTCCGTCCACTTTGATATCCCTTATGATTTCAACAATCACAGTGATGTAGCTGCTTTCATTTTGAATACAAAGCAGTTAACAAAAGGGAGGAAGTTCAATTCGATCAAATTAAAGAGACTGCTAACCAGCCATTATGCAATTGGACGAATAAATGACAAGGGGAGGTATCATGTCGCTACTGAAAATCCTACACATGTGCCAATACAGGAAGAACAACAAATAAAGGATATAAATGGAAGGGAAATACTGAGGCGAGGAAATTTATATAAACAAAATGGATACATAAGTTATGAATCCGATCAGAAGAGAGATAAATACCCAAATAGGAAATTAGTACAATGTGACATTGACAATGGTATCTATGAGGATTCTGAGTTTAGAAAAAGTTGTGCAAATAGTGCTACTATCAATGCAGACAATAAGGATACTCGGACTAGTGACGCAAGAATGGCTACTTCAATTAGAAAAAAAACGCGCTTTCATATGTATGGATCGAAAGGAATTCCATTTTTCACACCCGTAGGATGTGATAAGTTCAGAGAATATCAATTTGTTCAAGAGATGAAACATTTATATGGGCACACACAATACTGGAAATATCTCATACAGTTGAATGTAAAATGTAGAATCAGAAACCAACATAACAGAAAGGATCTAGAAAAAGAAGGAGAAGCAAAGAATTTAAATAAAAACATCCACATAGACATTTATAAAAATATTTACAATCTATTTAAACATATGAATAAAATGCATTTCGAAAATGTAGAAATGATGAAAAGAAAAAAAGAACAACTGTCAATAACACATAATTATGAAATGGAAAATTTTATTAATCAAAATAAAATGATAAAAAAGAATACTTCTAACGATGGAGGAAAAATTAATGATATGGTTTTTAAGCATATTGCTGAGAAGGAGGCTTTATCTAGACACACCGAACACGAAGTAAAGGTAATGCAACTTATAAATTTGAAAGAATATAAAAAACATATTTTTTACATCTTTAATATTATACAGAATGAGAAGAATGTTTTATCTTTGCCACCTCTACCAATGGATGAATTCAAAAAAGTTGAGACAGTTGTGAACGATTCAATAGAGGATAAACAAAATGAATTTTTTACTTGCACGGGCAAGGGATATTGTACACGATTTGCATATATAATAAAATTTTTTCATTTTTTATACCTTTACAAATTGATTAAAAGTAAGTTAAATATAGTAAGTTATCTTCATTTCTACATAAAGCACTCTCTGTGTGACACGTTGAAACTTTCAATCATATTCAGTCTTGGTGAAATCGAGAACCTGCTTGAATCCAATAAAAAGAACAATGAGGCCTTCAAGGAGAGATTCTATGATTTGTTAATTCGGTTATCTCAAGATTCTTATGCCTACAGATGCATGGTTCATGATGAACTGTGCACTCAGATATTGCCAAAGTGTTGCAACATCGAGAAGGCAAATCACAAAATAGAATCAGTCACTCGTGAGAGAACCCTGTTGGAGAATGAAAAAGTAGATGCTAACGAACTTTCAAAAGTGAAGAACTCTATTGCTTATTCTACAATTATTTCGAATAATACTACCTCTACTAATAATGCAGATGTTGTAAGGGAAGAGACTAGGTTTCTCGCTTTGGCAGAAAGGGGTTCAAAATATTTTGATAAGAATGGACGCTTTAGAAGTAGATGTATAAGATCTATGAATGAAAAAAACTTTTTTAAAAAGAATTACGATAGTACGTACAAATATCTTAGAGATGATTCTATTCGATTTCTAAATGAGATGAACTCTTATGACATTGGGGAGGAGGAATCTAAGAATCATCTAAACAAAATAAGCATAAAAGATAAAAAATTAAATGGGCTTATCCTATACATGAATGAAGATATAAATAATTTTTGTAAAGAAAATATATACAAAAACCTTTTTAACATCAGTATGCAGAAAACAGACTTTATCTTTCCTACCTTGAAAGAACAGCTAGCTATGTTCCACGAGTTTATAAGTGTTCATCCGAAAGACAATTGTATGGAAGATAAATATGTACAAAAGGGACATGAACATGTTCAGGCAAAAAAGCGCCAGAGAGGCGGCTCTAGGCGCGCTAACGGAACAAAATTACGATGTGGAAATATCATCATAACAAGACATACTAATTTGAAAATAGGAATGAGCAAAAGCAGCACGACAAGCAGCTCGATAAAGAACCCCCAAAACAACTCGATAAAGGATCCGAAAAACAACTCGATAAGCAACTCTAGCTGTAGAGCCAGTTCTACTGAAGAAGAAGAAAAAAAGAAAAAAGTGTCACC
The DNA here is from genome assembly GCF_002157705.1 of Plasmodium gonderi. NCBI lineage: Eukaryota > Apicomplexa > Aconoidasida > Haemosporida > Plasmodiidae > Plasmodium > Plasmodium gonderi. The sequence goes on from NW_021628939.1 coordinate 2,078,548, forward strand.
ATATGATATCACAGCGATTAAACAGCACGCAAATGAATTTTTCACTTTGAGTAAAATTAATACTAGTAATGTATTCCCTCCCCCACCGATGGTGCCAATTTATGACAAATTTAGAAAAAGTAGTCATAATTTTATGAATAATCAAGAGGGCGGGAAAAAAGCATACGAGTCGGAGGAAAAAAGAAATAAGAATTTTTATAAAAATTATTCAAATTATCCAAATTATTCAAATTATTCAAATTATTCAAATTATCCAAGTTATCCAAATTATCCAAATTATTCAAATTATCCAAGTTATCCAAATTATTCAAATTATCCAAGTTATCCAAATTATCCAAATTATTCAAATTATCCAAGTTATCCAAATTATCCAAATTTTTTAAAAAAAAAAAAAAATATCAACGTGGATATAATTTACCATGTGATAATACCAAAGAATGCAAACAGAAAAAGTTTTCAAATTATACTACTTTCTATATTTAAGATATTAGATTTGTGTAAAATGCACAATGTTTCTTCATTATCGTGTTCTCTTCCATATGTGCATAATGTTGTTTATAACAATAAACGTCCCGTTGTGTATGCATTTATGTATTCTCTTATTTTCAGTATTCTGAATTATGTGAAATGTACACAATCGTCTGCTAATCAGATAAAAGTTCTACATTTCATTTTACCAAATCTGAACTACTCTGAGGGGTGCAATCACAAGCATGATGGGATGGTGGACACAGAACAATATAAGCAGCAGAACACGAACAAGATACGCTCAAAAAATGAAGAAGGTGAGGAAGAGAAGAAGGAGATAGGATCTATGAATGTTATTAAACAAAAGAACCATCATCATAGATGCAAGAAAATTCCGAATCAAGGTTCTGGTAGACAATCTGATGGGAGGATATCCAGCATAACTTCATTTATTCACAAAGTTCAGGAGGATTTGCGTAAAAAATTCATGCTAATTGAAAGTGTTTGATTGGGTTGATATATTTTTTATTTTATTATTTTATTTTATTATTTTATTATTTTATTTTTTTTCTGCATCTATGTGTTGCTGTGTCGGGATGTGATAAGCGAGACCCTTCCCTGTTGCTTGCCCCAATGTACTTGTCAGAAGGGAAACAATTTTTTGGAGATGATAAAAATTGTAGTGCTCATTTTAAGCTAGGTAAAACGTCTGTGATGAACAAATAATTCATTCTTTATTTCGAGGGACATGACATCATTTGGATGGTAATTTTTAAACCTTACTAAATTAGAAAGCATTTTTGTTTTCAACACATTCAATGCGCGGTTATCCAGATGTGGATCAGAACTCACAAGTTGATGATTACTTCTGTCGTCCATAGGAATATAAAATATTTGGTGATAATGAAATCTGTTGCATAGCAATTTATTTACATCCAAAATACAATTAACAATTGGTAATTTTGATCGAATGTTCCATATTATCTTGTTTTGATTATTTGTGTTATTCTCAATAGAGTTATAAATATTATTAATTTCATTTTCTACATCTTTAAATATACAGTTGTGGAAATATTTTTTGAATGTTTTTAAAACATTTGCACATTTCATTTGATCATGAGATAATGTGTTATTCTCCTTACTTATTAATTCATCACAAAATTCTGAATTTCCAATTTTTAAACAATTTTTCATTTCATCCAGAGGATCATCTTTTTTAATATTGTTACGGTTTTTCTGATCCTTTATTTTTGAGCTTTCGGATTGATCATAATGGTATTCCTTGAATATGTCATTAGCATTAGAATCCACTATGGATGTATTCTCGCGTGGATTCACAACATAACTCGTGTTCATTTCTTTCTGTTCATTTATTGTATCTAACTTGTGGTTTCTTAGTGATGGATGAAACACATCTGTCCGAATGTTATCAACTGTTTTTTTAAAGGAGGATTCTTTTTCACCCATCGAAGGAGAATCATGCCCAATTTTTTTCACACAATTCGAGTCGCTCAAGCCATTCGAATCATTCAAGCCATTCGAGTCGCTCAACCCATTCGAGTTATACCCATTTGTACACGAGCCATACTCATCTCTACACCCCTCAGGTGTGGTTTCCATTTGGTTTATTCCAAATGGAGAGTATACCTTGGAGTCATTCTCATGGTTTTTCTTCTCTAAGTGAGTTATTTCACTTTGTATTCGTATGCATTTTTCTTCTGTGGAGATAATGGGCGAACACAGAGAACTCATGTTTCTATAAAAGAGAAAATAATACTTGTTCAAAAAGGTGTTAAAATTCTCCTGTCTCATGAAGTGAAAAAATGCAGAAATAGAAAGCGTGTCTTCAAATATATGAGAATTATATTGAGGAGATATGTGTACGTTATTTTTCTTCACAAGGGATATTAGAAATTCTGATAAAGCATAAAGTGCTTTTTTTAAGCAATGACGAACTAGGAAAATTTTTTCAAATGCAAGTGCACCTTTTCTATCGTTTATATTTGGATTTATAATGTTTAATTTGCAGAATATATCACTAAAAAGTTTATTTAATTTTGGAAAGTTTCTTTTTTTTCTCAATTTTTGTTTTGATTGTAATAGAGTAGTGGACATATCATCCATCATAGCAGAACTACTTCGTGCATAAACAAGGGATGTGTCATAAGAGTACATAATTGATAAGAATGAGTACATCTTTTCTTCAGATTTATCTTTAAATAAAGAAAAATAAGAAATAAATTTGTGAATAACTTCTCCTATGTATAAATAAATATTTTTTTTAAAAAATACAAATTCATTTTCTTCCATAAATTTAATGATAATAAGGAATAATTTAAAAGAACTAATTCCCCCCTGTGATGCATCATTTAAATTATATTCTGTTAATAATATTTTAAAAAATATAATTACATATTTGATGAGGGCATTTTCTTTTATATAATTTTGTGTTTTTATTGTACTCACAATTGCACTCACTTGATTGAATGAAAAATCGATAGATATCTGCATTTCTGTGAAGAAGCATTTAATTATTGGTACTTTTGCATTTATTATTTCTTTTATAATTGCTTTTTTAAATAATTTATTATTTTTCATTTCATTGTATAATTTATGGACATTTGTTCTGTTGTTTTCGATACTGTTGTAGATGCAAATATCCATGTCTGAGTTGTACATGTCCAAATCTGTATTACATGAGCCAAATATTAAAAGGTAAAATTCTGGATATATACCTTTCAAAAATATTTCCACTTCATTTAGTAGTTTTTTCCTCTTTATTATTTCGTGAGGTCTAGGTTTCATCAGGTGGGTTAAAAGAATCACTTCTCTCCCTAGATTGTGAAAAAGTTCTAGAATAGAACTGCATAAATATTGCTTTTGTATGAAGTACGCCAAATCATCATCCTTTGATGTGTGGCACTTTTTTGTTTCGCACTTTGTTTGGCTATTCTCCACCTTTGTCATCTCCATATATTCATTCAAATTATTATCTATATCATTCATCATCATCTTGTAAGTATCAACAGCATGTTCCTTACAATAGTATATTCTCTTCAATTCATTTAGATAATGGAAAAAACGATTTTTTCCATTTTTTTGGACAAACTCACTTATATGATTTCCCCTGATAAGGAACATATATTTAATATACCTATAATAAATCCTTCTTTCTTTTCTTATTGCTTTTCCTTGTATTCTTTTCACTTTCCTCTTCTTCCAGTCTTTGCAACTGTATCTTTTTGATATTATCCTTCCATTTTTGCCATATCTAGTACTTACATGGGAGGATGATGGTGATGGAGACGGTGATGATGGGATGTTGTACTTTTTACTTCTATAACTTTCTTCTTTCTCTTTTTTCATACCACTATACATTTTTATTTTTTCTCTCCCTCGTATTTTCGTTACTCCTTGTGCTTCTGATGAATGTGCATCCTCACTAAGGTTATGCCACTCTGGGGAAATGTTTCCATCCTTTCTAATTTTCTCCTTCCCTTTTTTCTTGTCATTCGCGTTCTCTTTCTCTTCATCACATGTCACGTCATCTCCCAATGCATCGTAGAACGATTCCTTAAGTGCACCCATTTTTTGTGCAAACTTTTTGGACATGTTAAATTTTGTTATCTTTTTCCTATTCACTTTTTTTTGTTGTTTTTTCAAGTTAGACATTTTATCACCTTCTGATAATGCTTTCATGTATGTAGCTCGTTAGTCCAGATGTGTTACCTGGGGCGATGGAATTACTTTTCTCCGGAAGATTGTTTTTCTTTGGTCATGAGAATATTGAGTTTGGGAAAAAAAAAAACTCTTAATTATAAAAACATATATACTGTTTGTAGTGATGGTTTGATGCGTGTGTTTCACTAAGTGTTGTATATCACTATGAGACAAAATTTTCATTTCGTAACATTAGGGACAACAACCCAGTTTTGCTGAATTTGTTTATACACACCCAATAGGGCTTACTTCCCTATTTTATACATGCATAGAAGCATGCTTATGTGATTACATATTTTTACTTTGCTGACACTTGTTTTTAAAATTTCGCATGATTGAAACGGATGCTTTTCTTCCTTTTCAATGCACATTCGAAAGTTGCATTCAGAAGTTAATAAATGAATCATTACAGGAGGAGGGGTGTTACAGTGGTGACAAAAAAAAAAATTAAATAAAATAAAACAAAATGAAATGAAATAAAATGAACTAAAATGAACTAAAATGAAATAAAATAATAATTGTGAAAAATAACTCGTGACTTGGGAAATTCGAATTTTCTCACACGGGTTAAAGAACAATGCATTCAATAGCACTCATGGTAAAATAAATAAACCACAAGCAAGAGAAGTGGCAAAAAATAAAAAAAAATATGCAATATAAAAAATGTAGTAATAGGAAAAAAAAAAAAAAAAAAAAAGGGGTCATATTTATAGCCTTAGCGTCGGCTACTGAGGTATTTTTTATATAATCTAATATATGTGGTTAAAATATGACAAAAAAAAAAAAAAAAAAAAAATGGAAAATAATTTATATCATATGTTATATTTATATTATATATATTTATATTTAAACTAAGTGAAACTAAATTGCTAGTAATGTATAGAATTGTATATATATATAAAAAATTAAGGGCAATGAAAAATTGTCATGATAATTAGCTACTTCATTCGTTGCGTGAGAGAAGCCATAATGTTTATGGCATAACACAACATTATAAGTGAATTTTTTTTTTTTTTTTTTTTTTCTTTTTCACGAAAATAATACATTTTTTTAAAGGGTATCTAAAAAAAAAAAAGGAAATCAAGGTGGGTGGGGTAAATGAGAAATGTTGGAACGAATAGAATGATACGAAAAAAAATGAAGAAAAAAAAAAAAAAAAAAGATATCAAAAAGGGCATAAAGATTTAGTTATTTTTTTTTTACATGGAAAATATGACTGCGGGGGATTTAAAAAAAAAAAAAAAAAAAAAGTCTCTCAGTAAGATAAAAACAAGGGGTTACTTTTATTTCGAATAAGTGACACTCTTATTTCAAACATTTTTAATCACTCATAATGATCATTACATCTTTCTTCATTTTATACAATACCTTTTTCTGTTCAATTTTGCTTATGGATTTTCCTCAAGGGGTGCAAAAGGCACACCACGAAGTATGTTTGCAGAAAGGAGGGGAGGGCTAAATATGGTAAGTATATGTATATACATATGTATAAGTACTGTGGTTACACTATGTTAAGTTACATTATGTCAAGTTACATTATGTCAAGTTACATTATGTCAAGTTACATTATGTCAAGTTACATTATGCCACGCTACATTATGCCACGCTACATTATGCCACGCTACATTATGCCACGCTACATTATGCCACGCTACATGTTAAGACGAGGTTTTTCGCCAAAATGTCTGGACCAATGACTAGCTACCAGAGATGGTTTTTTGCTTTCGTACATTGCCCATTCCCCTCCTCTCCGTTATTATCAGTCGTATCCCATTAAGTCACTATGGATGTTACTTTCCTTGTATATATTTAAGAGGTGATTATATTTCATATGCATCATTTCTACAATTCCTTTCAAGGTTTCGGACGATTTGAGATCTCCAAACACAAGTGAAAAATAGTACTCTTTGCAATTTGGATACTCATTAAAGGTCCAGTTTTTCGAAATGTAATTTTTGTTCTTCCATTTTAAGAAACATTCCATTAACTCCTTTGCACATTCGTCTACTTGAGGATCGTTGATGGTTATCCAATCGGTGTTGATTTTTGCAAAAATTTCAAAATTTGGCATTGAAAATACTTGATTAGAGTTTTCAGTGTTATCTTCCAAATATAGTTTTTCCTTTTCCAGAGATGCATACTCCTTTTTACGTTCAAATGAATCATCCATTGTGTTTTGTTCTTCAAATTGCTTTTCACCTTTTTTTTGTTCCTCTTCGTCTTTCCCACCTTGCCCTTCCATTATTTTATTATTAATATTATTACTACTATAGTTATTGCTATTACTATTATTATCATTATTATTATTGTTGTTGTTTTTTTTTTGGCAGCTAGCCATTTCGCAATTATCATTTTGATCAATTTGGCTAGTTTGCTCATAAGAATTATTTTTATTATGAACAAGTTCATATTTTGCACACTTTTCAAGGGCGAACTTCATTTTTGTTTTTTTTCCGTTTTTCTTTGCATCCCCGCCGCTATCGCACTTGTTCGTGCGTTTTTCACACCTCAAATCGGTCAATGAATTGCTGTTTTTTAAGTAGGGATAAAGATTTTTCTTCTCTTCTTCGTTAAATTTATTAACTTCTTGGATGTATTTCTTCTTGAGTTCGTTTTTTTTGTGTGTGCATAACAATTTTGCGCTGTAACATTTGTTTTTGCTTTCATCACATGTACAGTCGGTACATTTACCTGAACTGGTGGTTCTCATGACAACACGAGCGTTATTATCCATTTCAGTTGAAGATATAAAGTTGATTTTAACATACTTGGTGTAATTTTTTTCATAATATTTTATAGCGGCTATATGTTTAAGATCGGAGAAATGAATTAAGGGCCTAATTTCAATATTTGTTAATTTATATATCCACATAAAAAAAATTTTCACTTCATTAATTAATTGTTTATATAATGGAATATATATATATTTTTTTTCTTTTTTTCTTTTTTTCCTTAATCCTTTCTTGTTAAGAAGATAGCTCAAATTGACATAAGACACAAGCACTTGTCTTTTCTTAATTTTTTTAATTCGACGTAGGAAATATTTGAGGCCTACAATAAGTCTACTTTTCAGTTTGCTAATAAAGTTGTAATAAAGTACGAGATGTTCATCAGTTGATTTTGTTCTTGTCCCTATAACATAATTCTTTTTGGATTTCTCATGCGTGGTGTTGCTCTTGCGATTGTTATTGCTTGGCTTGGTATATATAAGCTTTGTGTCGCTTAAGGAATTTTTCTTCTTCATTTCGACATTTTGTTTGCTGTTATTCTTTTCTTTTTCTAGTTCGGTTTCCTTTTTTATGTATATTTTGACTTCTTCTCCTTGAATGAGATAGGAAGTGCAATAGTGAATGGGAATGTCTTCCCAACAGATCATGTTCAGATGTTTTATGATTTTTCTGAATTTTTTTTTTATTTTTTTTTTTGCGTTCAGAAACTTCTCTTCATCTTTCTTCTCATCAACCATTTTGCGTTTTTTGCTTCTTGGAATTTCTGGAGTGCTCAACTGTGGGGCGCCTCCAGGGGTCGCAGCCGATTCGATTGCTGCATCTTCTTTTGCCTCTTCTTCTGCTGCCCCTCCCATGGTTTTGTCCAAACTGGAATGGATACTTCCCCTGTTTTGTACACCATGCATCTTTATCCTGGTACGAAGTCTGTTCAAGTATTCCCGTTTACTTTTGTGGAATCCTTTCATGTAGACTTTTAACCTGTCGGTTCGATCTAAATCTGATTCATAGTAATATTTGGGGACTTTTTTTTTAATAATGTCACACAATTTGATAATAGTTTGTTTAACACATTTGTAGAGATTGGACTTTTCATTCATATACTTCGATGCAGTGATGAATCGATCTTCCTCCTCAGCGATTATGAGGCTCCTGGCTTGTCGCTTCAGGAGTTTCAATTCGTTCCTTTTTTTCTTTTCGATTACTTCATTTTTTATTTGCACATCTGTAGTTGCCATATCATCATCCACGTTAGTTGCACCGTTAGAAGTGTCATCCTGTGCGTTACTAGATGTTATCTGTTTTTCTCCATTTACAACCTTGCTTGTTGCTGTAGGGGGAGAATAATTACATGGTGGAGTAGCATCCTGCAAAATGGAAAAATCTTCCTTAAAATTGGAAAAGTTAAACAACTCCTTCTGCATCTTGTCTTTACATATATTGAAGTTTAAAATTTCATATATAGCCATGGATAATGTGGAGGATTTATATTTTAAGAAAATATTGTCAATACTTGCAATTCGGAGTAATATTTCCCCTTCTGTGGAATTGTAATCATTTTTTAATTTTAAAAAATTTATATTTTCATTAGCCTTTAGTAGACTATCCAGTAAGCTATAAGCAGTTGGGATAGACAAATCATAATTCAGTTTTTTTAATATGCATATTTCCACTTCTAGTGCAAAATTTTTATTAACACTGTGTGATGAGAATGTAGAATCCAAATATTGTGTAGCTGAATAATAATCAGGAGAAGCATCCTTAATTAGTTCATTATTCAATGAATACACTTTTCGAAGTCCTTCTAAATGACTCTTACAATACGTCTTTGCAATTAGATCAATGGAAATAAGTCTATAGTTATAATATTTCTGTGATATGAAGAGACAGATGATTGCTATAAAATGATAAATCAAATCACATGAATCTTTTAATTCTTTGTACAATATATTGTATTTATTTTTTAACTGTTCTTTGAAAATAAAATCGTTATAAATCTTGGGATAAAATTCTTTTAATAATTGAATCATTACATCTGAAAATTGTTTCTCCTCAGTTACAATATCGTTTATTATACTTTCTATTATTTCATCTTTCGAATTGAATCTGCTTATGTACAAATCAAATATTAAATTTGTAAAATGAAGAACACACGTTTCGCTAGTTGTTTTTAAATTTGCAAATGTTCTAGATAAGCATAATTTTATTTTCTGTCTCAAATGATGGAAATTTTCATCATTATATCGGTCTAAGTAATTCCCTATAAAATGATTATCTGCTTGTTCTGCACACTGTAAGAACGATGATTTCGCATATGTATTGTACAAAGAGTAATCTACACACTTCTTTGTTTTTATTCCTCTGTTTATAAGAATACTGCTATGTCTTTCCATCACTGCCACTTCTAGATCAACATTTTCTTCATCTTTCAAGTTTGATACACATTTTTCTCGTGAATTTCCCGAGTTGTAGCTGCTGAAAATACTATTACCACTGTTCTTACTACCACTTGGTTCATACCCATTATCCAACATGGTGTTTCTATCAGTACCTGGAATGTTGTCGATACAACCACCCTGTGGTAAATCATCACTCAAAACAGAACTCATATAGCTATCCAACATTTTCATTTTTTCTCTTCCACCCTTTTGCACTGCATCTCTTTGCACCTTCTCTTCACCCACAGACGAGGTACTCTCCCCATGTTTTGAAGTATTATACATCAAATTCTCTCGAATAGGATCTCTTTCATTCGTATCTGATAACACTGTGTGATCACTTTGTTCTCCGTGTCCTTCTATCACTCCTTTGATGCTTCCGCTAGTTGTACCTGATAATTGCACTTCCAGCGATTTCATCTGCCAAATGTTGGGAATATACATATAGGCGTTCGATTCTAGCCTCATTTGGCTAGCCACTATGGGTGTTGAGTATTCCGAGCGGGATTCCTCGTCACTTGAGCTCTTGTCAAATTGTGGTTTTTCAGCCGGCATGCCTTTTTCCAGATCTGAATCGGTGCCTGCATCTAGATATATATTTGAACCTGCAACTGCATCTGGATATATATTTAAACCTGCAACTGCATCTGGATATATATTTGAACTCGAATCTGCATCTGGATATATATTTGAACTCGAATCTGCATCTGGATATATATTTGAACTCGAATCTGCATCTAAACTGGTGTGCAACTCATTCTTGGAGTGCTTACCTTGGAGGCTCTGTCCCGAAAGAGCATTCCCTTTTTGTTCATCCATACGCAGATGTGGCACTTCAACACAATTATCTGTACAAGAGAATGGATTCAATTCCCAAGAATGGTTTGACATTAGCCGATTTGTCATATTACCCCTTTCTGAAAAACATTCCTCTACTTTGCAGTTACAATTGGGGATACCACTGCGTAGAGAATTTTTTTTTTTTTTATGCGAATGTTCACTAATAGTGTTTTTGTGTGAATCACTCCATATGTGCGATTTCCTTTTTTTATTTTCTTCCATAGTAGAAGTCATGCATTTTTTTACACTATGAATACAATTTGAATTACAATTGGTGTTCTCCATGTCGTTTAGATAATTGTATAAGGGGATGCTAGTGTCTGCATCATTATGACATTTGTTTAACTTTGCTGATTCGTTTATATTTCCCATGTGAATATCATCTAAATACATTTCATTGTAGAGATTATCATCATTATTATCATCTCTTCTGGAGGAGGTACTCGAACAATTGGCATCACATCTGGAGTAGCTTTCTTGGCACATGTTTTCATTGTCTGAAACATTAGTGATTCTATTTATGTAACTATATCCATAATTTGTATCGTAAGAATATTTAAGTCTGCTTTTTTTGGTTCTGTTCTTCTTGTAAAGATGATGGTCATTTGATATGTTCTTTTTATAGATTCCCCTTGTAACTAATGTGTTGTTCTTGTCATTTGTTTTCATTTTACATTCTGTTTGATCCATTTCTGGGTTCACTTCTTCTATGCATCTTTCGCAGATGTCATAACTAGTTGTGTTTACTTTGCATGACTCTACTTCATCTTTACATTTTCTTTTCTTTAAATTTAAGTTCACATTTTTAAAACTCTTTTCCTGCTGAATGATTGGTTTTTCTTGGGGGTTCTTCAGAGCAAGAGAATCCATAATGTCTTTGTTCCATAGGCTGATTACTCTCCTTTCATTTGGTGCCTTACTACGGTGATGTTTAATTGTGTACATATTTTTACAGCTCCCAAATTGGCTGTCACTATCATTGTCACCACTTCCAACACTACTGCAACCAGTTCGATCATCACGCGTAGATTTCTTTGTCTTCATTGAGTTCAAATGAGTAGCTCGTTGGTTGCCAATCATCATTTTCCTGGTTTTGTGTAGATCCATGTGGAATATTGTACTGGAAGCTGGTTGTTCAGGCGCCCCCACTTTACTTCCTTTAGAGATATTGGCTCCATCTCGATCGAAATAAAATGAATGTTCATCCCTCTTAACGACCCTCATCTTGCATATGTCGTGCACTGTGTCGTGAACAATTTTATTACACTTTGAAAAAGCATATCTATTTGCACTTTTCTCTGTGTAGTTGGATGGTCTTTTGATGCTAGATCTGGATTCAGAGAAGCCATCATTGGTTATGTACCTATCCGCATACTTCTTCTTTTCCTCCTCCTTCTTCGCTTTCTTCTCCTTCTTCTCCTTCTTCACTTTCTCCACATCAGTATTCTTATTTTCCATCGTGATGGGCCTGGGTAAATAGGGATAGTTCATACAGCATAACTTAAGACGACATTTCCACCTGCACCAAATTTTGCTGTAATTCGGAGTCCCATATTTTTTCAGTTTAGACCTTCGAGTCCCTATAGTCACATAGGGGACGACTCTCTCCTTTTTGTCAGTTAATATGACACATATGTCGTGTGGGTTCAGGAAGTTATCCATGCATCTACCAAAAGAATTAATGATTCCAAAAAGAGAATCTAACTCGTAAATATTGAGGACAGATATGTGATCTAAGATATTGAAGCAGATGTAGTAATCTTCAATATTCTTGTTTTTTTTTAGTAGAGAAAATTTTTTTTTTCCAAAATTGGAAGTATCCCAACATGTGATGTTCTTATAACTTTCTTTGTTGAAAGGATAAGAATGGTATGTACAAGGAAGAATAATTTGTATTATCAATAACTTATAAGAAGCATGTTTCTTTTTTCTTCTTCTTCTTAATCTTATTCTTGAGCCATTATATTGTGTATATGAACCCATTCTACTAACCCTGATGAGAAAAACTGGGTTCTTAATGCATAGGAATAATTTTCTCCTTTTTTTGGAATTCGAACACAGTGTTGTGTTTGGATACGTGAATTTCATAATACTTCTTGCCCATCGGGTATTCCACTTAATGCTTTTTTCATATCTCAGATCAGATGGTATGCACATGGATGCTAGATGTGCAATCAAATAATGTTGTTTGGAGTTGCCATACCTATTATCACAGCAGTCCAAAGAGTGTGTTTCCTCTTGCTGTACTTTCTTTTGGCTGGATTTTTCTCTTCCATCGAATGGAAAAACGGGAGAACAGATGGGAACAGTGGTGGGAGGGTCAGAGGAACAAACACGGAACACACTTACTTTCGCTTCGTTCGTTTCTTTCACCCATTCCTCATCTTTTTCATCTTCCTTTTCTTCCTCTGGAGGAGAAACAGCTACCACAGGTGCGGAAAAACTGAGTAATACTGAATCAATGGCAGGATAATGCCACATGCCACAGGAATGCATGCCAAGAAAAATAACACATTTCTTGCTATAACTCGATTTGGAAACACTATTAAAATGATTTTTTGTGCTTATTTTTTGGCTTATCTTTTGGCTAATTTTTTGGCTTATCTTTTGGCTTATCTTTTGGCTAATTTTGGTTTTTTTTTTTTTTTTTTTGTCAGTTTGTTTTTTCCTGCTTATGAGAAGCATAAAACCACATGACTTCTTAATTACGCTATTCTTCTCATCATTAATCATGCACCAACCATGAAAGAAATTAAGCACATTCTGAGAGGAAAGGGGTAATTTTCTGAATGCCCATTTTACGAGTACCGACATGAAGGGACTATTATGATATCCCACCCCGCTTTCTATTTTTGTGAAATGGCAATACCTGTTATCACTAACCAACTGGGACTTGGTCATACGATGACTATTTTTTCGTTTCCACCTCATAGCGCACGTTCCTTTCTCCTTGAGGGTAGCGGTGCTGAGAGTGGCAGTGCTTAGAGTGGCAGTGCTTAGAGTGGCAGTGCTTAGAGTGGCAGTGCTTAGAGTGGCAGTGCTTAGAGTGACAGTGCTTAGAGTGGCAGTACTAAGAATGGCACTGGAAGTGTTGGCCCAATTGGCAGGAGTAGAAGAAGCATGTGGGCTTCTGCACAATTCATAAGCAGGATGTAAAAAATGGAACTTGGGTACTCCTTTGAAATGATATACATGTTGCCTCAGCACATGTGGTAAATAGAGTATGGTGCAGCAGCTGGTTATTTCACTCGTGCAATTTTTATAGTAATATTTATTGTCAAGAAGATTGAAGGAGGTATAAATCTGATATAACGGATGATGTTTTCTTTGTAAAGGGTCCTTTTTTCTTTTGTTTTTATGATTGAAAAAGGAAAAGCTATGACAATAGTGAATTTTTTTCTTTTTAGTTCCGTGTGTATGAATTTTTTCTTTTCTTTTTCTTACAATAATTTGATTCTTTATACCTGAATTAATTTTTGATGCCTTTATAATCCATTTTCGAATGACTGATATGTGCTTTTTTCTACTTCTTATATAGTTCCTCCTTTCCGTTTGAAATATTTCACAATTCTTTTTATCATTTATATGTTCTTTATTCTGATCACTAGTACCATCAAAGCAGTAAAATGCCCATTCAGAAGCAACGTTTCTTTTTTTAACAATGTAGTGATTTTCAGTCATACAATTTCCATTATGATTATCACTATTCAGATATGCTTGAAAAATTTCCATCTTATCCATTTTTTTTTTTTTTTTTTTTTATTAAAGTTTAGTGATCGCATACGAGAGTTTTCACACACCTTTCCAAGGTCTTGGTATATACATATAATAACCTTGTATTTTTTATATCTTGAATAATATACGCCGTTTAAAATGTCCGTTTAGTGTGTGCGAACCCATGAAGACATGGTGGTGGTGAGAGTGAAATTTTATATATCTTTTAATGTGTGTCTACTATAGTTTTTTACCTTATTTAGGTCTGATGTGGTTCTTCACCTTATTTGGGTCTGATGCAAATTTTTCCTTTTCATGTTTTAAAATAGTTGCATTTTCCATTCGTTCGTGGAGTAACCTTTGTATGCTTGAACATCTATACATGCATATCCTTCTTTAACGATTAATTCAGTATTTTCATAAGTATTCCCTTCTAAGGGTCAAAAGTGGTAAGCCCTTGGGTGGTGTGAATTTTAAAATGACTCCTTCAATGCGTACATATGCTGATGGCCGTGATAGTGGTGTGAAGGGGACGTACTCTCCTCTTCTCCTTGGATTTACAAGTTGTATATTATAGAAAATGCAAATCTTTAGATCCTGCTACTGAACGAATAACTGCTCATGTAGTGAAAGGTGCATCACACGGTAGCACTTGCACTTACACTTACTTACACACATTTATACATTCTCTCGTGTGTAGAAAAAGCTGATAAATACATGCACCTGCGACCCCTAGAGAGTTCTCAAAAGAAGCTCCGCCCCAATCCGTTCAAATAGAACCCACCGTCACATAACCCTTTTCTTTTTTTCACCAAATGAGGTAGAAGTTATTTGCATGTTAAGGGGAAGATATAGAAAAGGTACCTTCACTTTCAATTAATCACTATGTGTTTGTTTGAGAATGTGTCATGCACTCATAAATGCGAATGGGCATGTGTGGGAAAAGCGCAGCGCGTTTCATAGCAGTTTCGTAAATATATCTCCAAAAGAGAAAAAAAATGAAGAAAATAGGAAAAGGTAGGAAAAAATGAAAAATATATAAATATATATATATATATATATATGATGAACACTGTAGACGTTTCTCAAAAAAGCAAAAATGCCTTAATGTGTCACCAAGTTCTTATAGGTACCTTTAAAACTTTTATTTACTATTTGCTGGGGAATGTATTAGCGGCAGAGAAAAAAAAAAAAAAAAAAAAAAAAAAAACTACTTAAGTAAGGAACGGTACGGGAGGAAGAGCGGCTGGGGAAACCTCCACTTAGACACTACATTTTTTATGCCGATGAAGGTCTTCCATTCGTCTATGAGCATAAGAGGATTCTATATAACTTTTTTTTATTTATTTATGCACTTATATAGCATCAATATATCTTCGTTCTGATTAGCCTCTACCTGTCTGATGAAAAAAGTTCCCAGTGTGCATTTTAAAAAATGCTGCTTTTTTTTTTTTTTTTTTTTTTTTTTTTTTTGCCTTTATTTACTGGGATGGCAAGCAAATTAAGACATGAAGATAATCTTCCTGCACACATAAGGAGGACGCGCAAAATGTCTTTATCTTAAAAAAAAATATATATATATATATATATATATATATATATATATATATATATATGCTTGAGCATGCATATATATATACATGCCTTATTTTCCCCTTAGACACACACACATGAACTTAATAATTTGTTTATTCTTGAACAGAAACGTTATGGTGTCCTTTCACTTGGAGGCGTCGCCATTGTATAGACACAAATGTTATGCCAGCACAAGCATCATGCATCGTGTTTAAATTGGACAGTCCATATTCACCGTTAACCTTCCCTCCTTTGACATTTCCCATTCATTCTACATTTTATTTTTTATTTTATTTTTTTTATTTTATGAAAAAAAGAAGGACAAGGAATTGTCACAATGGAAAAATATGCAAGCTGGTGAAAGTGAGGCTGCGTGCTCTTGTCTCGCTTAGAATATGAATGTTTATAAATATTCAAAAGGTATACCAAAATAAATCCATCCTGTATGAACCATATCAGATGTCTTTTTTTTTTTTTTTTTTTTTTTTCAAATTCGTGAGAACAAGAAAGTTATTTGGAAAAACTACAATTATGGAAAGAATTTGTATATACCCGTTAAAAAAAGGGTTCGTCATTTTTTTTTTTTTTTTTTTCTCCCTCTTATTTTGCCTCACCTTTACCATTTTCTTACTGAGAGGATGTCTAATATCAGACAGAGAGATTTTTTGGTAAAAAGAAATATTATTAAGTAAATATGTGCCAAATCGAAGTTGACTATGCACTAATTCGATTGAACATTCATTCGCATAAACCAGTGCATATATTAGAAACTTGTAGGAGAAATGAATAAACGGGATGTCTACTTTGGGTTAGACGACGTTTCATTTTGCCCTTAGCAAAATGGTTGCCAACTCTATATACCAAACACTTTGTAAGAAGTTCGCGCACTAAACATTTATATGTTCATGTGTATAAGTGCATACATATATATATATACCTATACACATTAGTGTTCTTTATAGAAACCTAATTAATAACCTCGTTCAAACCTTTCAAATAATCTGGTTGTAAGAAGAAACATTTCCGTTCTTCACACCGTTTTGATTACCACACTCGACACACACACACTGGCTACACAGTCGGATTAATGGAAATATGGATATACACAGGTGTATTCTCATAAGCAAGCACTTTTTTAAAACGCTTAATTATACACCTTAAAAAACAGCGTGTAGAGAAATACCCAAAAAAAGAAAAAAAAAAAAAAAAAAAATATGATATATTTTTACATAAAAAATAAATGCACAAATATACCTCCTTATTTTTGTAAGAAAATTTTCATGTTGCACACCAAATTAAAGCTAGCAAAGGAAAAAAAAAAAAAAATAAAAATAAAATATTGCTATTCATGTGAAAAATACGTAAATTTTTTTACATTTGAAAATTACATAACTGTTCATGACATTTTGTTAATATTTTTTTTTTTTTTTTTTTTTTTTTTAACCAAATTATCTGAATTGGTAATACAAAAATTATACATTGCTGAAAAGTTTACTATTTGTTTTATTTTATTTCCTTATTTCGTTATTTTCCTCATTTTTTTTTTTTTTTTTTTTTTTTTTTTGGCGAGTTATCCCACTCTCATACATAAACATGAGCGCAAAGCAAATACAAACATAAGCGCGTAAATATATATATATGCATACATTTTTATTTCATTACCAAGACATGTTTCAAAAGGAAAAGCATTTTTTCATCGCATAATTCACACAGGTGAGTGTTAAACATACGTATTTCAACCGTTCGTTTGTTTATTTATTCTTTTAATGTGACATTTTTTTTTATAGAAAGATTATAAAGTCAAACCACATTGCTCAAGCAAGGTACGAGCAACTTTGTATCAGATACTCGGGTGCATGCGCATGGGTAGCACACACTCATGCATACAGAAGAGTAAAATATATACATATATGTATATGCATGTACACGCATATATTATGTCTATTTCTGCATATCCACGCATATTAACCGATATCACAGGACTGATCAGTCAGGTAGGGGATTCCGAAAAATCACTTTCCCAGACTGACTTGCGCCAATTAAACGGGAAATGTTTAGGCACCTATTTTGAATAATTTTAAACGGTTTTTAAAATGTCAAGATGTGTCACCCTGAAAGTACAAATTCACAAGTGAATAAATGCACAAATGAATAAGTGTATAAATGTATGAATATCAAAATGTGTAAACACATGTTGAAGCTCCTTGTCAACATTAACGAAGAAGATTTTTTTTTTTTTCCCCCGCACATTCACCAAAGTACATGTCGAGTTATTAACATCCACGTGGGAAATGCTGTAGGGGAGTATTAAAACGGTTATTTTTGTTAACATTAAGATGCTTTCGCTCTCTGTATACAGAAGAAGAAGAAGAAAAAGAAAAACACACACATATATGTATATACATATGCACCACTTACAAACACGTGTAAGGAAACTCATTCATTTGTTAACCCTGAACATTTTGCGACCCCTTGCCAAAAGAGTCTATTTGTAGAAGTAAAAGTTGAAGAAGTAAAAATTGAAGAAGTAAAAATTGAAGAAGTAAAAATTGAAGAAGTAAAAACCGAAGAAGTAAAAAGCGAAAAAGTAAAAACTGAAGAAGTAACAAGCGAAAAAGTAAAAACTGAAGAAGTAACAAGCGAAAAACTCAAAAGCGAGAGAGTAAAAAGCGGGATGCCAAGGGAAAAAGCGAAAATTTTCTTTAGGATACATCATCTTTACTTATTCAGAAAAACGACAGAGACATGAATCAGGTGTCAGTTAAGTCGAAATTGAAAACTACCGAATTTATTAGCAGCCAGAATAGGGGGGTAAGGTTTATGAACAAGGATAAAAACCACCTGAGCACAGTCAGCAAAAATGTGGCCTATAATGAAGGGGAGAATGTGACAACAGGTGCAAATTCGCACAATCCGACTTTTACACACAAAATTGCATTCGCAAAGAATTCCCATTTGAAACCGAGAACGAATAATCACCCATTTAAGCATACACCAAAAAGTAGCCTCAAGAACAATCAAAAGGGTTCATACAATGTTTCACGCGTAGATTTTTCTAAATTCAATCATAATGCCAATAGTAAACATGATAATATAAATAATAGTAATGAAGATGATAATAATAACGGAGGGTCAAGAGTGGGGGGAAAAAAAACACCTCACCTGAATGCAACAAACTTTACAAACGAGGATTCACGAAAATCTTATTTGAATAGGTTAATGGCGCGAAATCAGAGAAGTTCGAATAAATATTACAACTCTAATATGAACGTTCATACAAATCTGAATGCGAGTGGGGAAAATGGGAATCTTCGAGCTATTGCAAATAGTGCTGCGGCAAACGACGACAGTAATAGTAATAACATTAACAACGGTAATAACAATAGAAATGGTAATAACATTAACAACGGTAATAACAATAGAAATGGTAATAACATTAACAATAGTAATAACAATAGAAATAGTAATAACATTAACAACAGTAATAGTAATAACCATAAGAACAGTCAGCAAAGGTTGTGTAATCAGCCATACAATTATGAAAGTGAGGAAATTCTTAATCATGAATATGAGAATGCACACAAGTCAGAAGAGTTCATCTATTCGTATGCCTCTCCCATAAAGAGAAAATATGATGCCATAGAAAAAAATATAAATAAAGGAATTGTACCCCGAGAAGGAGGAGGAGGAGGAGGAGGGGGACGTCATATAGGTGAAAACGGAAGTGATCCCGATAATCATAATGTCAAAGTTCCAGTTAGAGAATATGAAAATGGAAGAAGGGAGACTAAAATACAGAACAAACGATTTGTCCCAAGGGGCTATCGACATGATAATAGCAATTTGCAATATGGCAATCATTTTAATATGATGGATACATCAAATGGCGCGAATGAAAAAACAAATTGTTATGGAAATATGATTCTTCATTCTAATGAAAATATTCTAAGCAGCAACCATACAACAGGAGGTGGGGTGGGATTAGCACGTGTCAGTCTTGCAAATCTGAACAGTAGTAATAGTAACCTCTATGGAATTAATCAAGAGGATACAATGATGAGCAGGATGATCCAACCACAAAGTGGGGTAGAAGTGGTGGGTTCAGGGAATACGATGAATAATGGGGTTGTCGAGATTAAAAAAGGTGTGAACGGGTCGAATTGGGCGAAGGGAGCTAACAATGCAATAGATGCAATTGATGGAATTGAGGCTGACGAGATGGACCAGATGGACCAGATTGATGAGACCGACATGACTAAGAGAATGAATAGGGCGAGTGTGGCAAATGTTATGATGGGGGAGAATTGTGAAGATAACCTAAGAGTCAGTGTGGCAGAAAAGAATTACAAAAACATTGAAAGGCAGAAAAGAAATGAGAATAACACACTTGTAGCCCCAAACCAAAATTACCAACATCAGAATTTTAATAATTCGTTGTATTACCTGAGAGATTCCACAAGATTTAATAGAAGAAGTATTAGGAACACAAATTATATAACAGACACAAATAGCGAAAAAATGATGAATAATACAATGAGTAATCACAATGATTTGTTTCACTCATGTACATTTGAAAAACATAGTGAGGAAAATTTTAATTCCTATGTAAAAAAAAAAAAATCCGATATAAGAAATGGTAGCACCATGAGTAGTCTTATGTATAATTTAGATAAAGAGAGCTTGGTATATAACAATGCGACTCGTTATATAGCATCAAACAGTTCCTCCAAATTTAGTAGATTATTGAAGAATAATTTTATAGAATCAAAGAAAGCAGATTTGTGTAATTTCTCCATTCCTGTTCCTTATTTAGAGGGACAAAAATTCGCTAGTAGTAGTAACAATGGTGTGAGTTGTTTCGAAAGGATGATGGGAAGTAAGATGCCAATAGGTATGAACGAAAGTGAAGCGAGAAATATGAGATCCTTAAATTTACAGAAAGAAGATATTTTAGAAAGTAACATAGATGATAGCGAACATAACTTTTATAGAAAAATTGTTCATAATATAACGAATTGCAATAATGATGCAAATGATATCGATGTTCTTTACAAAAATGTTATAAACATAAATAATTATGCATTAAATTTTGATAAAGAAAATGAATACATAAGCGAAATTGTAAATATAACAAATAGCATTAATGAGAATGTGAGAAATATACAACAAATCGTTTTAAATAAAAAAAAAGTTATTCAAGACAAAAGGAATTTAATTAATGAAGAATATGAAATAATTTCACAGAAATTGAAAGAATGTGAATCCATATTTTGTGATTCTGATGGTAATACAAACGGAGAAAAGAAATTAAAAGTTTTTTATGAAATTGATGAAAAAAAAAATATCCTTAAAAATAAATATGAGGTAAAAAAAATGCTATTAAAGAAGGCAGAATACAAAATTGAAAAATTACAAGAATACACAGATGCAGTTAAGTTAAAAACGTTAGCCATTTCTGAAAGATACAAAAAAACTTTTCTACTTATTGAGGAACTTTTTAGACTTAAAATCATCAAGGATAATGAGAATGAGCTAGAAGTGTGTCTCATTCCTAAGAATACAAAAATGAATATGTGGCATAAACTACAACTGGATAAGAGAGAGATGACACCTGATACATGTGATTACCTTTGGAATCAGATAGAGTCCTTTGTGGACAAGGATGCCCTCAGTAATTATCTATAGAATGAATGTCGACTTAGGTTTCTCTCACGTGCTTGGGTTGTTTGGGAAGCAGCCTTTTTCATTATTACTTTATTTTTTTTAATATATATATATATACACAAATATATATATGTACATATATGTTTCCACCGTATAAGCATTATTTCTCCATGCCTACGATCACCACAACTCCCATGTGGTCTGTCAAACAGTTTCGCACATGCTTTTTCCAAATTATTTTGGTTCCCTGGACTTTTTGAATTCGTGTATAATTACCATTTCTTTTCGTGCATATGTTATGTCATGTTTTAGACACTTATTTTTTATTTTTTTTTTTTTTTTTTACTATTTTATTTTTTAAATTGGCATTACATCATTGCTCCCACCCTCTCCCCCATCATGTGTGCATCATACTGTCCATTTGGAGGAGGGTTGAGGATAGGTACACACACACCACACCTCAGATTGAACCACAATAATCTGTCTGTCGAAGAGGCACGCAGCCGATTTTTTTGGCATTACATACACATAATATGTCTGTTTTTTTTCTTTTTTTTTTTTTTTGTGTTACAACTGATTTACCAAATTCGTGTATTATCGAATAATTATAAAGTATTAAAAACGGTGTATTAATTGTAACAAACAATGCGCTGTGCGCAATAAAAATTGAGATATGTAAAAAAATTTAAGGGATAAATATTAATCAACAGATGACAAAAACAAAAAAAACAAAAAAAAAAAAAAATAAAGGCGGAGAGGATAGAAATATGATTGCAGGAAGAGTTGCACAAAAAAAAAAAAAAAAAAAAAAAAAAAAAAAAAACATTCCACATCTGTTTGTATACATATATATATGTATAATATGTATATATCTCTGGAGTGATACATGGTGTAGGCGTGACCCTCAGAACATATTTTGCGAGTGCTCATATCCAGCATGAATGGAAAAAGATCAGCTGGGTTCAGTTTTCAACAAGTAATCATTTAGCTTGACCAGTTGATGAACGTCGTTTTCAATGTACAAATCTCCATTAATAAATTTTATAAAAACTTTTTTATCATTCAGAAGGTACATGTTTTCACTTATTTTGCTGAACTTGAATGGAATATTTGTTTCTCTTAAGCTGTGGCCAAATTCGTAAAGTGCTATGGAGACAGGATCATCATTTAGTTTTACAGGTTCTGCCGATTCTAGTGGTGCTGCTGATTCTGCTGAAACTGCTGAAATTGCCGATGCTGCTGAGAAGGGTAAGAGCAATGGAACAGACCTATCAGCTCCAACTGATGCAACATATTCCGCTGGATCTTGCTTGAGCTTTATCAAGTTATTCTCATTTTGGATTAACATATGATCGAGCGCATTGTTTTTTTCCTTTCTCCTTTTATAATCCAATATTGGGTTATTATTATTTGCATCTAGGAAATCTTCACCATACGTCAAAAAATTTTTTACATTAAGATTCTTCAAATCGTCACTTAATGCAATGACATCTTCAGATTCTCCAATATTTATATTTCTATTTGAATTTTTATTTCTACTATTTGTTTCTTGTAACTTTTTAATTTCTTGATCTTTTCTATAAGTTTCTGCTTTTAATTCAATGATTTTTTTCTCTAATGTGTTATTTTCTAAGGTAGATTTCTGTAACAGGAGAGTTGTATTGAGAAGCTTTTCATTTCTGTGTGTATGCTTGTTCAGTAATTTTCTCAGGTGATCTTCATTTTTTTTAAGGATCTTAATTTCGTTATTATTCTCGTATACGAGAAGTTTGGATTCATAGTCCAGAAGTTTATCTTGCAGCTTTTCCATTTCACAAGATTTTTTAAGGAGTTCATCTTTTAGTATGTTAACCTGTGGTGTTAAATGGGGGTGGATGTATGAACATCTGTGTTTTTAATCGATCGATCGTGTCAGTGCACTTGCGAATGACTCGCGGATGCCATGAACGTACCTCATTTTTGACGTTCTCGTTGGAAACCAGGGCCTCATTGTAATGTGCGTTCAACTTGGAGAATTCGTCGAGGTGGTTTTTAATAATTTCATCTTTCTCCTTGTATATCTCGTTAATTACACTAGTGAATCTGTCCTTTTGCTTTTTCAAAAGAATAGCACATTCCTTCTTAATATGGTTGATTTTCTGCTTGATGTTAGCAACATCTATGTTTTTAATTTCCATGTCAAATTTTAAGCGATTCATATCGTGGAGCATTTTCCTATTTTCTTCATCTTTGGCTAGTAAGCCTTTATGTAATTTTTTCAGCTCATTATCTTTATTTTTTAATTCTTCTTCTAATTGTTTATAATTCATATGCATATTTTCGATTTCTATTTTCTGGCTATTCATTAAAGAATTATTTAAACTTAATCTATTAATAAGATCTGTATTGTTTTGTTTATATTTGATTATATCTCTACTGTTGTTAAGTTCAATACTTTCAATTATGCTTCGTAGTTCATTTATTTGCTCTTCCTTTTTATTTAACTGATTGTATAATTCCTTTATTACTCTTTTTTGTTTTTCCATGTTCAGTTTATTTTCTTTAATGTATATATCATTTTTCATTAATTTTTTGTTCGTCAGGTTAAGGCAATTTTCCACACGATACATTTTGTTATTTGCATTAACTTCTATTTCGTTGTTCATATTTTTATATTCTTTCAAATGCATATAATTCTGTTCTATTTCTTTTTTCAATTCAGCTAGCTTTTCATTTTTAGTCATATTTTCTTCATTTAAATAAAATAATTCTTTCGATTTTTTCTTTAATTCTTCATTTAATGAAATTATTTCTTCGTTTTGAGAAATTAAAATACTTTTCATTTTTCTTATGAGGAAATCCCCACCACCTCCACCTCCTCCTTCGGTATTTTCTGAACAGCTCTCATTTTCTGTCAGTATGTCGTTCAGTGTCAATTCATTTTTCTCGTGTTGTTCCTTTTTCAGTTTGAAATCCAGTTCTGAAAAGGGCACAAGGAATGGCGAACAGTGTAAGCAGACGCATATAAAGATAAGAAGTGAAAGTAGTGGAAGTATTGGAAGTATTGGAAGTAGTGGAAGTAGTGAAAGTAGTGAAAGTAGTGAAAGTAGTGGAACTATTGGAAGTAGTGGAAGTAGTGGAAGTAGTGGAAGTAAAAGAAATCGACGAAGTAGACGTAGAAGAAGAAAATAGAATTGTCGTGAGTGTGATAGACACAGATATAGAAAATTATCACAAAGAGAACACTGGGGGAAATTATAAATGCGTCCTGTATATGATAAAATTTTTACCCATTTTGTAAATTTCGTGATCCTTTTGATTTATCTGGGCTTTGAGGAGTCCTATCAACTTAAGGAGGTTCTCAATCTTTAACTTCATCTTACTATCCTCTGGCTTGTCTTCATTTCTTTCTTCTCGGGCATTACTATCCTCCTCTGTCAAATCGAAATTAAGAATGTTCACCTGTACATGTTCATAATTATTTTCCAAAGTGTCCTGCAAAATGTTGGATTCACTATTTTCTTCATTTTTGCTTTTATCCATTTTGGACACTTCATTTGATTGTATGGGAAGTAGATCCCTTCTCCCCTGGGGTGAGAAGCAACTGTCAACTTCGTCATTTCTATCGCTGTTATTATTACTAGCCTTATCGACCTCTCCATTTCTATCTCTGTTATTATTACTAGCCTTATCGACCTCTCCATTTCTATCGCAGTTATTATTACTAGCCTTATCGACCTCTCCATTTCTATCGCTGTTATTATTACTAGTCTTATCCACTTCTCCAACTCTATCGTTGTCATCCTCCATGTCTCCACCTCTACAATTTGGATTATGCTCTTCGCTACCTTCTTTTACCTGTTCGTATGAAAAAAGATCCCTCATTTCACTGGGATGTAGTGAACAAGCATCTACTTCTGCCTCCTTTTTCATTTCTGTTTTTTTCTCTTCCTCATTCATGATACTAATACTGCCATTATTCAATTTGAAAATTTCATCATTCAAGTTTTTTATTTCCTCCGAAAATTCATCATTTGCAATGGGATCATTTCTGTACAAGTCTTCTGTGCATTTCATAATTCTTGTTTGAGTCTAAGGGCGACAGGTGTAGGAGATGAGGTGCGTGTGCAGATGGGTAGGAATTACTCTTTCAGACACGTTCTGGTGTGAAATGGTCAGTTACTCAGCACGCGAGTCTCTCCCCTTGGGCAGATACAACTTGTGCTGATACAACTTGTGAAGGGTGTAGAGGTTCTTCTTTTCCGTTCTTCCTATCCAAACGAGTTACACAAAAGAAGTGATATTTCAAAAAATAATAAAATAAAGAAAAAGAAAATATATCCAAATGGTCTAATCAGACGAATGTGAAATATGAACCAGAAACAAAAAATATCAGCGTGAAACATTCATAGCTCCACAAAAGATGTGTACGTCATGTATGCATTGGATCACATGACCTAACATAAGTATAATCTCTCTATACACTTTGTTTAGTTACCAACCAAATGAGAGAGTGAAAAAAAGAGGGATATACATAAAGAAAAAGAAAAGGAAACAGAAAAACCGATGTAGCAAGGTAAGACAAATCAAACAAAAAAGGTAAAAAAAAAAAAAAAAAAAAAAAAAAAAAAAAAAAAAAAAAAAAAAAAGGTAGGATCACAAAATGGGAAACAAAAAAATAGTAAGCAAAAATTTGAAATACTATTGCTCCTAGAATTTTATGTATTTATGCACATTCATCAAAGAGTATAAGCAAAAATATGTTGTCATAAATTGTAATGGACGTTGTAATATTTAGTGCATAATTATGTAAAATTTTTATTTTATTCTGTTTATTTTGTACTACTCTGGTTGATTTTGTACTGCTCTGGTTGATTTTGTACTGCTCTGACTGATTTTGTTTTATTCTCTTTTACTTCTCATTTTTTTTTCCAATTTGTTCCATATTCATATTTACTTCTGCTAAAAGGAAATAATTCACAGAATAGCAAAAATTATTGTGAATATTTTATATTTGTCACGTGCCCTTTTCCTTTTTTTTTATTTTTCCTTTCAAATATGTTTTAAAAAAAGAAAAAAAAAAAAAACTTCAACATATGATATACAAATAAGATCCTGTGTGCGAAACACACCGATGAAGAGAAATTACGTGTTAGGCAAGTTTTAAAACGTTGCACAAGTATATATAGTAAAAATATATACACAAAATGCATGATTTTATCATCACATGAACTAAATTTCAAAACATGTGAAAAATGGTATATGGGTTGTTAAAAAAGAGAAAGGTGATGTCGAAATACAGCCGAAGGTTAGTGAAGTCTAATGTGTACATAACCACAACTGTGCTTTGGACACGCCTGGATAAGGTGGAGGGGAGAGAAATTCAATTTGCAAAAGCAAAGAAGTAGGTAAAGCACGTGAAGGGATCGGTTAATGGGCATGCAAAGAAGCACCTAAACAAGCAGGTACATATAAAGGTACACAAATACGTAGATAAATATGTATGTACAGGCTGAATTAAAACTTAAGTAGACGTGTTGTGCTTATATGCAAACTGAGGTGATGTATAAACAGGGTCGCAAGAACTATTCGAAATATTATGCACGTAAAAATGTATATATGATCCATGGATAAAATGCATACAGCTTTTTATACACAAATAGGTCACTCTTTTATATGGGGGAAAGATGGGGGAGGTACAGTATAACTGCTTTTTATAATATGAAAAGAATGGACGTGTGGAAATCATTCTTTTTTTTTTTTTTTTTTGCATATTTGCATTTTTTTTTTCTCTTTTTTCATTATTTTTCCCCTCTCTTCTTTACTTCCTTTATGTTTGTTTTTGTTTTCTTTTTAACATAATGGGGCGGGGGTACTAGTCAAATACGTGCAGTTGCGATGTTTTTTTCCCTGGTAGGGTTAAAAGGGAACGTATATAAAAATACGCAGGTTGGGTATGGTTCATATAAAATTGCACAAATAAGTATGAACATGCATAAGAAAGAAGCGTAAATTTGTACAAATAAGTATGAACATGCATAAGAAAGAAGCGTAAGTTTGTACAAATAAGTATGAACATGCATAAGAAAGAAGCGTAAGTTTGTACAAATAAGTATGAACATGCATAAGAAAGAAGCGTAAATTTGTACAAATAAGTATGAACATGCATAAGAAAGAAGCGTAAGTTTGTACAAATAAGTATGAACATGCATAAGAAAGAAGCGTAAGTTTGTACAAATAAGTATGAACATGCATAAGAAAGAAGCGTAAGTTTGTACAAATAAGTATGAACATGAATAATAAAAAGGAATAATTTAGTACAAATGACTATATGTGAAGACGTACATATAATAAAAATACGTAGGAATCAGTAGAAATTCGCAAAAAAATCAACGAATTAGTATGAACATACATGCAAAGTATAGGCATATATATTTTATATACTCTCCCTATATGCATATAATAAAATATTTTAAATGTTAATTATTTAATTGAACATACGTTACATGAAAAAAAAAATGGCAAAAAAAAAAATGGCAAAAAAAATAGCGAAAAAAAAAATAGCGTAAAAAAAAGTAGCGTAAAAAAAACATCAACAAAATATTATAATAGGGTAAACAAAAAAGACCGTAATAAAAAAGATAAATAAAAAATTTCATACATAGCATATATTCACAAATATACGTGTACATTAACTTAAAATACATACATATATTTGTATGCATGGAGTGGACACGAGTATGTATATATATATATATATATATATACGTATGTACATGCATATACCACCTATACACTTCACAATATTATAAATGGACAACAACTGGGCAAACGAATGAAAGTATAGGAAATTTAAACTTTAGAGAAAAAAAAAAGAAAAAAAGATAGTTGGGTGATGACTTAAAAACAGGGATTCACAATAAAATTGTTGCTGTGAATTTTTTCCCTTTTTTTTCCCCTCAATTGTTGTATTTATTATGGGGAAGATGATAAGATGATAGATGAAGCAATTTCGTGCATTGCTTCAACATTTGTCAGAATGAGATGGCTTAACTTTTCCAATTTCTTTTGCGAGTTTGTTCTGATCGTACAAAGAATGAAGAGGCATCAATAATTGTGTTTCTCTTTATTTTGCATCATTTTGTTTTCGTTCATTTTTAGCTCATTCGGTTTTCGTTAATTTTCTTTTCTTTGGCGTCAGCTTAAGAAGCTACCCTTTTTCAAAAATATATATATGGAAAAGCAATTTTTTTGCATGTTCTGTCTATTTTTTAAATTATACATTTCGCGAGGATTTTGTTTTATGCCATAGTTGCTCGTATTGACAAGGGAATTTCAAATTAATCTAATTTTATGCGTACGAATATAAAAGTACCTCTTCTGTACATGTTTGTACAGTGGGGGTGCAGAGTGATATGTTGTGTAGTAATCCAACATTCGAAATGGAAATTATATATATATATATATATGTACATATATATACATTACGACATGCCATTAGAGAGTTGTTTCTCCTCCTTGTGATGTTTTATTATTTTCAAGCATAATGTGACAAGAAAACAATCTCTCCTTCAAAGAAGCTGTTTCAATCACGTAGGGGCAAAGAAAAGTTTGTTGAGTTGTTTCTAATAAACTGGTTCATTTATGCAAAAGTGTAATGCCATCGTGTATATACATATATATATATATATATATGTATATAGCGAGAGAGAGAGACGTGACCATGCTCAACTGCTTAACCGGGGAGACCCCACAATTTAAGAGAGTATAACATACTTCCATCTCGCGTACGATTGTGACGATATTAACTCTGGTACCGTTCTCCTACCACTATGAAAATGCGTGGGCCAAAGGTGCTTATATAGTACCACCCGCTGTTCTGCATGCACCGACAGTTTGGAAAATATAATTTTAAAAAGAAAAAGAGAAAAGAGACCATCCTTAAGTTGAGAGTTGAAGATGGGGATGGAATCTCACAAATTCACAAATTGCGTATTTTTCGACGTCCAAAATAGGAAACAGAAATGAAAAAAGTCGTACTAAAAAACAAAAAAAAAAAAGATGCATTTCGAACCCAACTTTTGGTGTTGTATGAATAGGTAAATTTGTTTATCCAATTGTTTAAAATGGTATAAGGAAAATTCCATTTCATCGTCTTATCCGAACTACTTTTATTCTTCCTTTTTGAAATCAAATCATTTTCCACATCTATGGTTAACACATTAATGCATTCATTTTTACAGTGAAAGTAATTATACTCATTTGATTCTAATTTTAAGATATTTTCGTTAATAAATATGTTGAGGTCTTCTTCAATTTCACTTCTCTTGTACTTGCACGGCTCTGGTATTTTCTTGTGCATTAAGTGGAGACAATGGTTCAAATTGTAATTGCAAATAACTATTTGTTTACCTATCCGATGTGCGTTTAATAAATACTGTTCATATATCTCATCTCTTTTTAACATCTTAGTCATGTACGTTTCTTCCTTTTCATATCCCAACTTCTTGTAGTATTCCCTGGTACCTATACCAGCAATTATAGCCATTTTTTCGTAATTATAAAAATAAGCAATAATTTCAGACACTAAAACTAAACATTTTCCAAGACCTTTATGCTGAACAAAATTTAAATCATCTTTAAAATCGTCATGTTTTAATAAAGATCCATAAACATGTAATTCTCTTATCAGGGCTGCGTTTTCTAAACATTGGAAGGGTCTGTCATCACAATAGTTGTTTTTATTTCTTAGACGAAGTCGTAGAAACCCTAAAAGTGCATATTCATTCTTGTCATCTCGCGCGCACCGATTCCCTTCGGCAGGAACATCAGGTGAGTTCACGTTTTGGCTAGTCACTTTGTCAGTCGTCTCACCAGCCACTTTACCAGCCACTTTGCCAGCCACTTTATCAACCACTTTGCCAGCCACTTTATCAACCACTTTATCAACCACTTTATCAACCGCCTTACCAACTGGTTCTACGTTCTGCTCTTGCAACGGGGTTTCCTCCACCGGTTCGTGCGTACAGGTAATGCTCGAATCATCCACAGACATGTTAAAAGATGATAGTCCTATGCACCCCTCTGTCGATTCTATGTTCTTATCAATTGCTTCTTCAGCAGTGGTGCCAAAAATATCCTTTTTGATGTTTTTGCATTCTCGCTTAGAATTGGCAGAGACTTTTTTTTTTTTTCCAATTTTGGGTTCATTTTTTTTCCCTTTTTTTTTTTCTCCTTGAAATGTTATAAAAAATTCTTCTCCTCCTAAGGTGTGATATTGATAAATTTGTAAAAAAATGGAATTTTTTTTTTTTTCGATTTCTTGATTTTTAACCTCCTTACATCTAATACATTGACAAAAAATATTTCGTATGTTCATTTCGTTAGCAATAAGCTGTCTCATATTTGTAATATTATTACCAGCTATGATAGACGGGTTTGGGATATCTCTTATAACTCTGTTTAAGCGTATCCATGGGTGAATACATTTTTTGACAAGAAAAATTAAGAAAATTAATAAATTTTTATTTGTTTCGAAATAAGGTTTAAATTCATCATTATTGTACCATTTTTCAATCCTTGTGAATGGAGTAATTTCGCAGGGATATATCTTCCACTGATCTGCTTGCAAGTCAGTTGAGCTTAATACATATTTAAACATTTCTATATCTTTTTTCACATTTGAGTACGGTAAATCTGGCATTAAATGGATATCCACTTTGAACCCATTTTCTTTTAATAAATAAATAGCTCTTATAGAATCTTGCAGAGTACATTGTCTATTAACCTTCTTTAAAATATAGTTATCTGTGTGTTGTATTCCTAGTTGTACTCTTGTACATCCATAAGATCGTAGTCTAATAAGTTCATCTTTATTAATTTGATCTGGTCTTGTTTCAAGAGTTAATCCAATAATTCGACAATTACTTTTTTCATTTATTTCTTGTTCTTTTTCTAAAGTGAATTTTTTTCTTCTATTTTTTAAAACAGGATAAATATTAGCAGCATAATAAACATCTCTTATGAATTCTCTTTGATATTCAACATCATAACAACTCCAAGTACCTCCCAATACAAGTACTTCAATTTTGTCTGCTACATGTCCATTATTTACTAATGTGGTGGTTCTATTAAAGAATTGACAAATCACATCAAAATTGTTTTGATTAGCTCTTAATATTGCAGGTTCTGTGGAAAGATAAGACCTCGGTTGATTTGGTTCGTTTGGGCAATAGTGACAATCATATTTACAACTGAATTTGTGCGGATGCGTAATTATTGTTACTACTAACACTCCACTGTTTGATCGCACACCCTTTCGTTTATTTATTTGTAGGAAATGTACACTTTCTTTGTCTAAGTCTTTGTAATTTTTCATCTCCGTGGTTACAATCATTTTGTTTACATTTTCTAAAACGAATTTTACGTCTTTCCCTTTTTTGTTCACTGTAATTTCGTCTTCCTCTCTTTGGTCTACCACCTCTTCCACTTCTTCTTCTTCTTCTTCTTCTTCTTCCTCATTTGTGGTGGCTTCACCACATACATTGTGCCGATTTGACACGTCCGAGGTGTGTGATGAAGGAGCTTCATTTTGCTTTTCCTCTTCTCCCACTAGAGCACACCTATCCGAACAAGTGGCCTTCGCCTCTTCACTCTCTTTGGAGATCCGTACTGTTTGTAAATAATGATGCTGTAATGCAACACTTATCTGATGCTTCGAAGGGCAAATTTTATACTTTTTTCTTAGCTGAATACAAAAATTGTTATATTCTGTTTCGTTTTTTATGTTACTTCTATTAGACCATAATTCAAATGCAAATTTTTTAAAACTTTCATTTTTTAAAATATCTTCATAATACTTTTCATTGTATTTGTAAAAGAATTCATTCATCGTGGACGAATAGCATTCATAATGCCTCAGCTCATTTTGATTTTTTATCTTCTTTTTAAAATTTTCAAAGTTTGTTGGTTCATAGCAATACACTTTTGGGTATATTTTATTTTCTTCATATTCCAATGGGTAGTTGTGTTTTATTACATCGTTTATGTAGAAGTAATTTCCTCTGCTTTCTCCCTCATCTTCTTTGCCTTTCACTTCCTCTTCTTCCTCTTTTCCATTTTGTGGAACCACAGAGTCATCCTCACTCGTTTCGTCCAGAATTTCATCCATTCGGTAGGCACTCAAATGTCCAAATCTCGAGGTGACGTCTGTAGAGTCTACATATTTATAATATACCTGTTCAGAATTTACCTCCTCATGGGCTACTTGGGCTGTGTCACATTGCACAGTGTTGTGTTCCTCGCTGCCTCGTTTCTCCACCTCACTCTGATCGGTCCTCATATGCGCCGCCTCTTTTCCACTTTCTCTTTCTCTTTTGCTTTTTTTTTTTTTTTTTTTTTTTTTTTCGTTTTACTTGTCTGATACTTCTTCCCTACGACGATTCCTTTTTATATCCATACTTTTTTCCTTCTGCTGAGTGCGGTTTTATTTTGCTTATTCAAAAGATTCCTATAAAAAAAAGGTGTTTTCTTCCGTTTTGTAATTTTCCTGTGCTTACATTCAAAATTGCTTTATCTTAGCTGTACTTGTGAGGTGGTTCAACTTTAGCTGATTTTAAAATTTGTAAAAAAAAAAAAAAAAATAATAATAAAATAAAACTTTCATGGGGCACAACTTCTCCGATTTCGCCAAGCTTTTCGCAAATTTTCTCGCAAATTTTTTCGTAAATTTTTCCACAAATTTTTTTGCAAATTTTTTCGCAATGTGGGGTGGTTCAAAATGTTATGCTAAAAAATGAGAGAGGAGAAGAAAAGGTGGGTTGAGAAAAGAGTGCATTCTATATTTTCTACCACACGTTGGAATTTTCTGCAAAAAGGGAAGAAAAAAACGAGAAAAAAAGAAGAAGAAAATAGGAAAAAAAGAAGAATAAAATAGGAAAAAGAGAAGAATAAAATAGGAAAAAGAGAAGAATAAAATAGGAAAAAGAGAAGAATAAAATAGGAAAAAGAGAAGAATAAAATAGGAAAAAAAGAAGAAAAAAATAAGAAAAAAAAAGTCGCACTGCTGCTTTGGCACTCTTGTTCCACCTGGGGAAACAACTTTAATGAGATACCAAAGGAATCTCGTTCTATTAACTTAGGCAACGTTGGGAATATAAAATTCCTAGGCAACGTTGTGCATATAAGTTCATAAATTTAGCTACCAGCCCATTTGGTTTGGATAATTTATTGTTATTGGACTCCTCAAAATTATTGGCACAAGGAGCAGAAAAACATCAAGATTAGGATAATTTATTAATGTCCTTCGTTTTCACGTTTGTGTATACATACATATGTATTTATGTATGTATGTTTTCTTTTTTTTTTTTTTACCTATATATTTTTTACCCATGTGGCGTTTTTCCTCAATGCATATGACACATAATAGGATATGTATATTTATATATATATAACATGTAAAATATGCATTGTAGTCTTATTTTCCCCACTTACGTAGTTGCATAAGTTTTTTTTTTTTTTTTTTTCTTCTCCGTTTTGATTATTTTATCGTGACAATTTTTTTACATGAACGTGTGATATATGCAATCTCGAAATTTTACTCACAAATTATGAGAGAGAAATAACAGCTGCGTGAACTTACATTATTTCAGCAATTTCTAACCGGAGAGTGCATGATTTGAATGCCATTTTTTGCACAGAAATTGATATGTATATATATATATATATATATATATATATATATATATATATAAATGTAATTATATTGTACGTTCTGTATATATATACATCATGGCAAATCCTATGGCAGTAATTTAGAGAAACAAAAAAAAAAAATCTACATTTATGTGCCGCTCCCCTCAAAATTCAGCAACAATTTGTTTTTTTAATATTTTTGAAAAAAATAGGTTGTGAAAATAAAAAAAAATCATAAGTATATGGACACAATACACACAGAAATCGGCCTCGTACAAATCCAAGTTTCATTTCGCTTTCTCTATCACACCTTGCATTAAGTTCCTATGCACCCATATACATACGATTAGGTAAAGGAGAAGTAAAATTTATTAGCTTATGTGTGTGTGTATATTTTGTTCTCCAAGTATGAGAATCCTCCCCACACACACCCTTATTGCAATTCTCCCACTCGGTGTGTCCCTGAACGTATGCTTGTAGGAACAGGGATCAGATGGAGAAGGAGACAATCAAAAAGCACTTTAGCTAGCTGGGGAAAACAACTGAATAGACAGATCTGTGATTACTTAAAGAAGGAAATAATAACTCATAGTTATGATAAAAAAGAATATGAACAAAATGTGCACATGTACGACAAGTGTAAAAACTACGTGGATTCGAAACAGAAAATATTTTACGATTATATTTTGGAAGAAAAACCTATATTTCTCTCCACCACAGGAGTGAAAAATGAGAGGGGTGGGGAAAAAAAAAAAAACACATTTAAGAAATATGATGAAATGGAACCCAATGAACACATACACGGAAAGGAAAAAAGTGAACATGGAAAAAGGAATCTATTGACAAATCAACCATTACAAGTGAAATACTTATGTGAATATAAAAAATGGACTAACCTAATAAATAAAAAGCCGAATGTGGTAGTGAAAGGGGATAACCATATAAACAAGAGTGAGTTAACAGCAGATGGTGAAGGAAATGACATAGAAAATTTTATGAGAAAAAATGTTGTAGAAAAAAATAGTAGCTATAGTAGTAATAACCAGGCACTAATTGAACCCGGTGCAGAAAATAAGGAACGTGGGTCCTCCACCAGTATTGCAGCTGCAACTGATAGTGGAAATACAAACAATTACATAAGCGATGAGTTAATGGACATACGTATTGACAACAGCAAACATTTTTACGCCAATAGTGGAAAAGGGGACATGAACAAAATGGACGAAATGAAGGAAGTGAACAGAATGAAACTAACCCAATATTGCTCATATGAAGGATTGTGCAGCTCGAGATTTGCTTTTAATAACTTAAAAAAAGGTATCTTAAAAGTGAATGATAAGGTAGTATGTGAAAATGTAACAATTTCACCGTGGAATGACAAAGTTGAATTTACGAAATTGGGAAAAGAGCTTTTAAAAAATAAAAACATAACAATAATTTTGAATAAGCCAAAACATTATCTGTCTATTTTAAATGATGATAAGTCAAATAAAAAATTGCTGGCCAGAAATTTAATAAGGAATGAAAATAAATACATTGAAGAAGAACACAAGTGTATGAGTTATTTTATATACAAAAATGTAAACATTGAGAAAGTAAATAATTTATATGTGTGCGGAAGATTGGATGCAAATTCTACTGGGCTCTTGATTTTTACACAAAATACACTGATGAGCTATTATTTATTAAATAAGCACAAGTATGAAATTGAAAAGGAATATATAATTAAAACCGTTGATCCGATAAAAGAAATTAATTTGAAACTTTTGCGAAAAAATCTATTCATTGATGGAAAGTTAATATTCAAATGTCGCATACAATACCTCGATTCCTTCACCTTGACCTTTACTATTTATCAGGGATTCCACAAAATTATTCGGAAGTTATGTCTCCTTTCGAATATTAAAATTAAGTCTCTACACAGGGTTAGAATAGGCAACGTTCACCTGAACACGTTGCCCCTTGGAAAGTGGCGCTTTCTCATGCCCAACGAGTTTTTTTATCCCTGAAGAGGGAAAAGAAAAAATATAAAAATCCACAACAAAACAAAGCAAAATAAAAGGGAAGCACAATAAAACGCAACATAAAGAACAGTTTTTACTCCATTTGATAGGGACCGTTTTGTCCGATTTACAAACAAAGATGCCATACCCCTTTGCTCCTTAATTTTCCTATATTTTTTTTTTTTTTTTTTTTTCTCTCCTCCTTTGGAGACTTGACCATGTGACTACCTATATTAATAGATATCTCCTCTTTGATGTATTTTTTTCAAACTTGTTGCCTGAACAGTAATATATTTTTTGCCCCCCTTTTTTTTTTTTTTTTTTTTTTTTTTTTTTCCCCCCCCCTTTTTCTCTTTTTTATCTTTCCCCCGGTTAATCCTTTTTTTTTTTTTTTTTTTTTTTTTTTTTTTTTTTTTTTTTTTTTTTTTTTTTTTGTTAACTCATGAAAAAGCCCTGACCCCTGTGTTCAGGCGTTTTTTAAAATTTCTTTCTCTGTTCATATAAAATAGTGGCACAACCTTACAAAGAGAAATATCCACACCTATGACTAGAGAAAATATTAAAAGAACGAAAAAAAAGAAAACAAATCAGCTTGTGTAAATAAAAAGGAAGCACTTTTTTTTTTTTTTTTTTTTTTTTTTCTTCTCCACAAGCTCTCATGTAGATCCTAAAAAAAAAACTAATGTTGAAAGAAAATTAAATAATGTTCAATATATACACTCGAGGATTCTCGAAAAAGGCTGGTTGGTCATGGGTAAAAAACAGAAGGGGAAGAAAAAAAATAATTTCATTTACATACCCACCAAAGGAAAGAAGCAGTATCATCAAGCTAACTGACGAAAGCGACAAATTAATATTTGTATGTAACGGGAAATTAAGAAATACTTTCATAACAACGGTTAAAAGTATGAAAGAAACGAAATGTGTGATAAAGAACGATATAATCCATACCCCCTGTTTAGTCATATCAAAGGCAAAGTGCCATACACTATTAGAGAGTTTTACATACGATGAAATTTTGCACTTGGAAAAATTATCACCACTTATCTTGAAAGCATTTGAAGACGCTCAAAACAGATTACATCAAGATGAAAAAAATAGAATCCTCAGTAAGCACGAAGCGATTAAGTTTAGGTTGAAGAAGTAATTTTATCTTTGTAGATCCATATATATATATATATATGTTGTATGGGGAAATGTGTATCAAAAGGGACACCCGATACATTTAGAAGCAGAAGTATTCAAATTGGATGACAACTATGGGGGTTGGGAGAGAAGGTAGAGAAAAGGGAAAAGTTAAAACCAGTGACTAAGCACATGAAAAAAAAAAAAAAAAAAAAAAAAGATACACTCTACTACAGTGCACTGTACTTCACTATACTATGCAACATAAAAACACACTGTGGTAATAGTAACTTTTTTTTTTTTTTTTTTCCCTTGTTTGCCTACCGGAAATTTTACATTTCCTTTTCAATGCACAAGGGAAAAATACCTTCAAAAATTCCATCATTTTGTTAATCCATATTTTCCCACCAATGGGGAAGAACAAAGTGGTAAAATTTACATACTCGTTGTTCAGATCACATATATATTATCATCATGTCCCCATTTTAAGGGCCCCTCTTTGAAATTTTCTCCAATAAAGGAATTCCCTTCATAAGAGATGAGGAGTATTTTGTTTGCTTCTCTTCCAAAAAGAAATTTCCATCTCGCGCATTTGGCAGTGTCAGTGTCGATTGTGGTGTGTTTCTCTTTTTGAAGGGATAAGTTGGATATTCCTTTTTAAAAAAGGATGAATTGGACGAATCTGAAGAGGACGAGTCTGAATTGGATGAATCTGAAATGGAAGTGTCTAAATTCAAACCAAACCGTGAACCTGATGATGGTAGCAAGTGACAGATGTCAGGAGAGAAATCACCATTTTTATTTGAATCCCCCTCTTGGAGATAATCCTTTTCAAAAATTTTATTTTTTTTATAATTTTTTTTCCGCATTTTGATGTGCAACTCTCCCGTATATTTTTTTCTGGAAATTTTACTTAAGTCTGTTAAAATGGAATCATTCAATTTTAATTGAAACAATTTATTTTTAATTATGCACCTTATGTAGTTAACATTTATATCTATTTTAATTAGCGAATTGCAAAGGTATTTGGGGAGAAAAAGTTTCAAAAAGGTGTATTTATTGCTTGAATATTCATCGAACATGAATTTGTAGTGACCTGCAAAGGAGGGGAGAATGGTGTCATGGGGTTCACATGGGAGCTGCATATATGTCTCTCCATTGTGCGTGCGTCCAATTGATTTTAGTGTGCATAATCGCATGTACAGGGGGTGACAAATTGTGGTGAAATGAAGAATAGAGGTGAAATAACAAATCTGGGTGAAATAACAAATCGGGGTGAAATAACAAATAGAGGTGAAATAACAAATAGAGGTGAGGTGACACATACAAACCTTCGTTGCACTGGCGAATATCCCCATCGTCGTTGTACAAGGACAAAATTTCCTTCTTGTTATTATCTTTATTCTCCTCATTTTTTCTTCTTTCCATTTCTTCCTTTTCTATCTCTGCATAGATTTTTTTCCTATTATTGATGTTGTCGTAATGTTCATTTTGTTCAGACCCGTTTTTTTTTTTATTTTTTTTTTCATTTTCTAATGCAAGCATAATGGTTGTAGCTTTCTGTTTGGCCCTTATTTTGTCTGACACGAGAATATCTGATCCATCTAGCACTTCTAGATGTTCAAGGTGAAGTATGATGAATAGTTTTAGGTATTCCCATTTTGCGCATGGATTTCCCATGAGATAAAGCTCCTTAAGGTTCTCATTTTTTTTTAAATTACTTATAGATATTTCAACATTTGAAATGTCAATAAAATTTAGGGTTAAGTCGAGCTACAAGGGGGGGGGGGGCAAGTGAACACATGGAGATGGATATGTAACGGAAAAAAAAAGAAGCAGAAAAGAAGTAGCAGAAAAGAAGTAGCAGAAAAGAAGAAGCAGAAAAGAAGAAGCAGAAAAGAAGAAGCAGAAAAGAAGAAGCAGAAAAGAAGAAGCAGAAAAGAAGAAGCAGAAAAGAAGAAGCAGAAAAGAAGAAGCAGAAAAGAAGAAGCAGAAAAGAAGAAGCAGAAAAGAAGAAGCAGAAAAGAAGAAGCAGAAAAGAAGAAGCAGAAAAGAAGAAGCAGAAAAGAAGAAGCAGAAAAGAAGAAGCAGAAAAACACGTAGAAGAACGCGCTGAAAAGGCTTTTCTGTTTGTCGTACTTCTTGCTGATTTTACCATGTGCTTATGGAAATATGTATGTTTCTGTTAACTTGTCCATTATGGCAGTATCTACTCATTTGACTCCCCATCACTTAACTTACCTTGCGTAATGATTCGCACCCCTCCAAATTTTCCACGAGAGTAATGTTGTTTATGGCTAGATTTAAATATTCTAGTTTTTTTAGCTGATTTAGATTTTCAATTTTCTCAATTAAATTATTCTGCAGCAATAATATTTTTAAATTTCTACAATGGATGTTAATAAATTCTATTTTATTAATTTGTAATTGGTGTAAGGCTATTTCTTCTAGGTCTTCAATTAGTCCCTCGTTATGTTCGCTCTTCTTTTTAATTAAATCCAAGTCAATTTTCATTTTCCAGCTTTGTCAATTTGAAAAAAGCAGAGTAGTGTGCTTTTTACATGTCAGGTGTTTATTTTATTTTATTTTATTTTTTCCTCCCCTCTGTGAGAAGAATTATCTATTTGTTCATTTGTATGTGCGTGTCAATGCTTTCACAGTTTCCCATTTGAAATTGGACTTTTCAAATGGCCAGACAAGGATAAGGCATAAATGTGTGTTCTTTCCCTTTATCTCTCTCTCTTCATGGTCCCTTATGGATGTATCATGCATATGTATGGTCTATAAAAAAAGGGTTTCTATATGTCTTTTCACCTCTTGCGTGTGTTGTGATTTTTATGTGAGTTAGAATGTATAGATATATATTTTTTTTTTTTTTTTTTCCCAACCTGTTTTTTTTGCGAATTTTCACCTGACATGTTCAGAATTTTTTGATAACGTGTAAATTTTCCCTATCGATGTGCTCCCTTATTTTATTTTATTTTATTTTATTTTTTCTTCTGCACAAATTTGGGGCTACAAATTGGAAACTGCAAAAATTGCATCTCTACCCCGCTGAAGGTTCATATATACATGTGCATAAAATGTACATATATATATGCATGTACATAAATATACATGTTTATATGCATATATATAAATATGTATATACGTACACATGCAGGTTTATTTTTTTCCCCAATTTGCACTTAAGTTGGGAATGCCTCTTTTCGCCCCACGGGTTGTTCGCGCTTTGAAAAAACTGAAACGGCACGTGCGTTGGGTGATTTCCTAAGCACGAAGTAATTGTGTAAAAAAAAAGTGAAATAAAATGAACAGATAAAAATGGATGGTTTAATAAATAAACAAGTGATAAATAAGTGAATGATCAAATACATGGACGAATGATAATGGGGAATCCTTAAGGACTTTCTTTGGGTAAGAAGAGGGACGAAAAAAGGGCTCCCCGAGCAAGACCATGCTTCTACAAGTGGGAACGCAAAATTACTATGCGTTTAGGTGTTAATAACGATGTTATAGAATTGTGCACATGCCATTATTCTTGAACTAATTGTGAATTGAGAAGTAACTGTGCATTCAGAAGTGTAAATTTCGAAGTGTAAATTTCGAGGTGCAAATTGCAAAGGGATGCATTTGCGGATGCGTAATCAATCCGCTTGTATGATGTTAACATTGAACGAATGAAGTTATCATTTGCTCTCTCTCTCTCTCTCC
Organism: Plasmodium gonderi; assembly: GCF_002157705.1. NCBI lineage: Eukaryota > Apicomplexa > Aconoidasida > Haemosporida > Plasmodiidae > Plasmodium > Plasmodium gonderi. The sequence goes on from NW_021628939.1 coordinate 2,119,207, forward strand.
AGAGGAAGGAAGATTCCATACAGGAAATGCTCACATTAAGAGAGAACGCGAATTTGTCAGTAATAAAAAGAATAAACAAAAAGTGTGTGTCTCTAAATGATAGGGCGAGGAAAGAAGGTGGGTGTATTTATGAGTCCCTTTTTTTTGTGCAGGAGAAGAGAAATGCAAAGTTGTGTTGGAAAGGTTGAAGCAAAGGACATGCAAGAGAATTATGATGAATTAAGTTTCCTAAATAATGATATTAAACATAATTTGTATAGATTAAAATGTATTGAACAAAAGAAAATAAAAAGTGATCGAATTGTATATAAGAAAATTTTAAAAGATCTTTTAAAAAAAAAAGAAAAATTTATTGCTGATGATATGATTAATTTCTTTTATATACTCATATATAATGATTTGTACTACCTTGATATATGTTCCAATTTTTTCTCTTATTTTTATCAGCATTGTGTATACTCCAAAAAATATCTGAATAATGTTCATGTAAATAGTATCGTCCAGATTATATATTCCTTTCACGTGTTTGAGAATTACAACTTCTTCTCGAACAGCAGGCATATATTTCCTACACAAGTGGTAGAACCCGAGAGTAGTAGACATAACTGTAATATTGGAAATGGAAATTATCTGACAAAAAGAAATGATCCCCATATAGACAATGAAAGGCACAAAGTGCACTATCATAACGGGGCTTATAGCACCTTCCATATTTACAACCACCTTTCAGAATTTATTTATTTGAACATCGAGCATATAAACAAAAGTCACATAATAAAAATACTCCTACCGCTTTCTCAGTTTGTGTTTAATTCAACTGTTACTTTGTTCACCCAGCACAACAGCATAAATCCAGATGAATATAAAAAGCAAATGAACAAAATTGGGAAAAATTTATTTCTACTGATAGAGTCCTTTGTCGAGAAAATTAATATAACAAAAGGTATAAAAAAATCATACTCAGCAGAAACGACGAATGAAAAGGAAATTAAAAAAAAGAAAGAAAGATACAGCAACTTAATTGACAACTCGTATAGAAATTATATATATATAGACAACGATTCAAATGATAATAAATTAATATGTCTCTTTTTTTACATCTTGTCAAAATTGTTTTTTCCTATATCTCCTAATTTTTTTTTAAAAATGAAAAATCCCCTGGACTCTGATAATCCGATAGATGAACATGCATTTGGCCAAGCTCCTCGGGAAGAAGAGCCAAAACTGGGTTGGAAAAAAAATGACCATTATGCTAAGTTGGAAATAAGTGAGGATGCTGCCAAGTTGGAAATAAATGACGAATCATGTAATCCTGGTATGTCTGCACACATGAAGGATGAAGAAAAAAATTTTGTTGTTGTAGACTTGTTTATGAGTCATTACAAAAAAAATGAAATGCGCAACAATGTGTTTTACAAGAATACACACGAAGAAAAATCGAATGTAGAAAATTTCCAAATCTATAAAAATAATATTTTGAAAGCTATGAAAAAATATGTATTCCTTGATGACATATATAGTTTGAATCTACACTACAAAATGGTATTTTTTAAGGCAATTTATTCGCTACATTTTTTTAACTTCCCCTTTTTGAGGGACCTGTTCTTGATTTATTCTTACATGAACAGTAGCAAGATAGATAATTTTGACCAGACCAGCCAGTTGCATTTTTTCAGTCTCCACGAGGGTGACGATCAGGCATGTGCAGAGATAGCAGAGATGGAAGAAAGTATGACACATAAAGACGTGAATGTCGCACCCGTGGATGAGCAAAAACGGTCGGGGGAGACGTACGATGAAGGAATAAAGAAAAAAATAACGCAACTTGCAAAAAGAGGTGATCTTTTTAATAATGTGTACATAAATTTGCTTAGCGATATTGAAAATAGCATAAAAAATTGCACCGCTGAAGAGGCATTAAACACATTGTTCCATATGCATTTACTAAGATTTGTTGATAATCATTTTATAATAGCACTAATTTCGAAATTATGCAACAGCACTGATAAGTTAAGAACTGAGCATAAAAAAAAAATGAACGTCATTGTCATTGCATTGTTATCCTTTCTTTCGCCACACATACATTCCATCATGTCATTTCAAAAGGGTTTACTTTACAATATCAATGTGTTTAATCACATATACTGCAACAATGATGTATATGTAGATCAATTGAAGAGGCTGCGAGATTTCGTTGAGCTATTACACAATAAACAAATTTTTAAGAGGAAAAGGAAAGAATTGCTTTCTTGGTCAAACTATAAGCACTTGTGAAGGTGTTAGGAATGTTATACTCCTCACTCAACAATTGTTATTTTGCATGTTTTCAATTTCTAACATCAAGGTGTTGGAAAATGCAGAAAATGTTAACAGTACTTTCTTCCACGATTTTGTATGCTTAATTATTGGCAGTTTTTGTGAAATGCTTCCTAAAACATAATTGTAGGTTACAAATCCAATATGAATGAGCTAATGCGTGTATATTGCATTTTAGTCCCTATATTTAATGGGGTTATTCATCATTGCCATTATTTTTAATAAAGCTTTTTTTTTTTTTTTTTTTTTTTTTTCCCTCAAAATTTTTTGATAGCATTTTTGCCTGAACGGTTAATAATTTTGCTATAACATATAGCTCTATTTTTAATTCATTTTGGGATGTCAGGGTTCATGCTCCTTAACATTTTCACATATTTTCTTATTATTTCCCACTATTTTCTTATTATTTCCCACTATTTCTCACTATTTTCCATTATTTCCCGCTATTTTCCACTACTTCAGCATTTTTTCCTAGTAATTCCTTCTTTTTTTTTTTTTTTTTTTTTTTTTATTTTGCACACGTATGTGCAAAAAATTAGACATACCAAAAAAAAAAAAAAAAAAAAAAAGTAAAATTCGTTTAGCATAGTAAACCATTTATATATATGAGTTTCCTTGGGTAACATACAAAGATGGTAAGAAGTGCTTGGTCATAAAGTTGGAAATAATTCGGAGAAATAAGGGAATAAAAATAAGGGAGCAAAAATAGAGGAACAAAAATAAGGGAGCAAAAATAGAGGAACAAATTAGGCATAATTAGGGGTAGTTAGCTTGTGCAGCTTAGGAAACTATTAAAAAAGTGCATGAGAAAAAAAGAAAAAAAAAAAAAAAAAGAAAAATAGCACGGGATACTAATCTTATGAGTTATTCCTTTTTGTTCGGTATTCTTCATTCTCCGTTATTTGTGATAACTTTTCAAAGAGAATAGAGAAAAAAAAACATTTATGCTTTTGATTTATGGTTTTTGATTTGATATATAACTTTGATTTATGATTTATAATTTTTGATTTCATTTATAATTTGGATTTGATTTATAATTTTGATTTGATTTATAATTTTGATTATGATTATTTTTTTTTTTCCCCTTATTTTGCCACACCTTTTACACATTTGGAATTTTCACTCGAGTGGCTAGAGTCTTATGTCGCTATTAAAAAAATAAAAATAAAAAAACATAATTGTATGTATTAACACATACAATCATATGCATAAACACAGGCATGTATGTGTGTACATGCATATAGTCGTATATGCGTAACACGGCATGAAAAAAAAAAAAAAAAAAAAAAAAAAAAAAAAAAAAAAAAAAAGTGAACACTATTTGAAACACATAGAGAATTTTACTTAATTTCCCTCAGTGTACATTTTCACATCTTTTCATTATACAAAACACGTACTTTTTTTTTTTTTTTTTTTTTTTTTGCGAAGAGCTGCAATCACATCGCCTTGGACCAATCAATTACCAATTTGGCGTGTGATGAGCGGATCTGTTCTTCGCTTGTTATTAATGGAAAAGTAAACTCCTATATTCTTCAAATCGGATCACATTCTTAGAGTATATCAGATCGTGATTCTCTACCACGTGATGCCATCCCCATTTCACCTATGACATAAAACATATCACGACAGCACACGTTTATTATTAAGCCTTTCTGTCCTCACAATTTCTTTTCCTTTATTTGATTATTCCACCACTCCCCACCTCTCCTCTCGTTATTATTCTCTCACGTATTCTCTAATCTTCCCCCCCCCCCCCCTCCATTCTTTTAAGTGGAAAAAGGAAAAGATATATTTGAACGAGTAGATACACGTTCTCGCATAAGTGTGAAAATAAAATGATGTAAGAAAACACACAGAGAATTGTACCATCTGGGTGAGATCATTTTTTTTAAGTTGTCACCAGATTGGGCATCATCCCTGGTGCGTGTGTGCTGAACCTGTATGTGTGCTAAATCTGCATGTGTGCTGAACCTGCATGTGTGCTGAACCTGTATGTGTGCTGAATCTGCATGTGTGCTGAATCTGCATGTGTGCTGAATCTGCATGTGTGCACATATGCTTGTTTTTGGGTGTGCACCTGACACGGTGATGAAACAATATTACGTGAACATCTTTTGCAACCATGTCAAGGAGTCTAAGCCCATTTGACGAGAGAAAACAACCCAAGTTTGTTCCAAGTATATATGTGTGCATAACGAATGGAGGAGAAGAAAAACTGAAATCGGAGCAGTAGTAGTGTGGGGAAGCAGAAAGTACGCAGCACGAACAGTACAAATATTGATCAAGAGATCACGAATGCATCACAGCTGTCCCCCGAACGTCCGTCGTTTGTGCGTGAGTCCATGCATATATACATATATATAAGCACGTATGTATATATGTATGTATGCATGAGTGTGTGAAACGATAAGACATGAAAGCCTTTGGAATATCCCATGACTCCCCGTTTTGACGAAGTTTTATTCACTCCTTCTATTTGCATGTCTTTAAAAAAAAAGAAAAAAAAAATTGCTCTTTAAAGAACAAAAAGAGGACCTTTGGTTTTACGTCTTTTTTTTTTTTTTTTTTGTTTTTTTCTCTCATTCATCACTAAACTGGTTGATCTTCAGGGATCTGTTCCCGATAGATATAGTGCGTTTATTTCCACATGAACCGTAAGCATATGGTTGTAAGTACGACAAGAGAAGCGTGTTTATATTTTTCCTTCCCATCGAGAAATTTCCAGGGGTGGTGGTCTCTCTCTCTGTCTGTCTGTCTGTCTCTCTTTCTCTTTCACTCTCTCTCTGCAGATATATTTTAATTTTTTTTTGATCAAGAAGAAGAATAAATACAATGCCTAGCAAGTACGACGATGGAGAGAGTCGGCTAAATGAATATGAAGTAATAAAAAAAATTGGGAATGGGAGATTTGGGGAGGTATTTCTTGTGAAACACAAGAGAAGCCAGGAATTTTTTTGCTGGAAAGCTATATCATATAGAGGATTAAAAGAGAGAGAAAAATCTCAATTAGTGATAGAAGTGAATGTTATGAGAGAATTAAAACATAAGAATATAGTTCGATATATTGATCGGTTTTTAAATAAAGCGAATCAAAAATTATATATTCTTATGGAATTTTGTGATGCGGGAGATTTATCAAGAAATATACAAAAATGTTATAAAATGTTTGGAAAAATTGAAGAACATGCAATTATAGATATCACAAGACAATTACTACATGCTTTAGCTTATTGTCATAATTTAAAAGATGGACCCAATGGTGAGAGAGTATTACATAGAGATTTGAAACCACAAAATATATTTTTGTCAACAGGTATAAGACATATTGGAAAAATAACAGCACAAGCAAACAATTTAAATGGGAGACCTATTGCTAAGATTGGAGATTTTGGATTAAGTAAAAATATAGGTATTGAAAGTATGGCTCATTCATGTGTTGGTACACCATACTATTGGTCTCCTGAATTGTTATTACATGAAACTAAGAGTTATGATGACAAAAGTGACATGTGGGCTCTTGGTTGTATTATATATGAATTGTGTTCAGGTAAAACTCCTTTTCATAAGGCGAATAATTTCTCTCAACTAATTTCCGAATTGAAAAGAGGACCTGAATTACCCATTAAAGGAAAATCAAAAGAGTTAAATATTTTGATTAAAAATTTACTAAGTTTGTCAGCTAAGGAAAGGCCTAGTGCATTACAGTGTCTAGGCTATCAGATTATTAAGAATGTTGGTTCTGTTGGTGGCATAACTGGTGATGCTGTGCCTACCGATATGACTTGTGATGTGGTTCCCACTTCTACTTCCACAGTTGGAGGAGGAGGAGGAAGAGGGCTTCACCCGTCTGTAGTAGTTGTTAGAAGGAGAAATTCATCGAAAAATCACGATGGAGTAGATATAGTTAGTACCATGGAAAAGGGTAAAAATATAGATACGGTTAATTATGGTACTGCACAAAGTGCTCTAATAAAGAAAAGAAATAGCGAACGCGAGAGGAGAAGTTCTAGCTGTGTGAGTAGACAAAGTCCAAACATTATAAGAAGTAAAGATGATAGAAAGTGTAACCAAGATGTACCAACCAATTCGCATGTGTATAGTGAACATTATGGAAATAGGATCGACAAGGACCATTTGGAGAAGGTGAGGATCGAAAAAGAAAATGCACAACGAAAGGCACTCGAAATGAAGATGCTAGAGAAAAAGAGACTTCAGAGGGAGAAAGTGGAAAGGGAGCGTGCTGAACGGATTGAGCGGGAGAAAATGGAACGACAGCGAGTGAGTCGAATGGAAAGGGAGAGATTGGAACAAGCTGAACGGATTGAGCGGGAGAAAATGGAACGACAGCGAGTGAGTCGAATGGAAAAGGAGAGACTGGAACGAGCTGAACGGATTGAGAGAGAACAAGCTGAACGGATTGAGATAGAACGAGCTGAACGGATTGAGAGAGAACAAGCTGAACGGATAGAGATAGAACGAGCTGAACGGATTGAGAGAGAACGAGCTGAACGGATTGAGAGAGAACGAGCTGAACGGATTGAGCGAGATAAGCTACAGAAAGGTCGAAGGAACACTTATTTTATTAAAGGTATGGAGGATGCGAATAGCATAGATAGCCGTGATGGAAGGAGTAACAGCGGAGTTCGCATTGGTGGAATGAACAGTGGAGGGAAACACATACCGACAATGCGGAGTACCGAGATGCACGCACCAGCATTGCGGAGTACCGAGATGCACTCACCAGCATTGCGGAGTACCGAGATGCACTCACCAGCATTGCGGAGTACCGAGGTGCACTCACCGGCAATACACTGCAGTGCGTATAATGCACCGTATAACAACATACAAAACAGTGTGCGTAACAGAACAAGCGCGTGTAGCAAAGAAAATTCTATTAGAAATGAGAGATCAGGATCGAGAACGAATCAAGGAAGGAAGAATGATAATTTCCCCAGAATGAAAGAAACGTTTGAACATGTGAATAATTACAAAAGATATGTGTATGATAATAGGAGTTCCAACAAGTATGAAGAAAATTTAGAAAAAAGTGATATAAACACATACTTGAAAAGGAGTTCCATGAGTACTACGGCCTCTTGTAGTAACGCTATACAGACAAGAGGCAACACGGGAATGAAAGTGAATAATGGGCATGACAATGATGAAAATTATGGTGTGTATAATAACCGCACTGTGATGGGTAATCAGCACAGTATGAACTCGGTGGAGAATAGAAAATATGGAGATCATAACAATTATAACATCAGTAATGTCGCAAGCAATGTCGCAAGCAATGTCGCAAGCAATGTCGCAAGGAATGCCGGAAGCAATGCCGGAAGCAATACCGTCAACATGATGAAAAAAACAGTTGACATTTACAAGGGAACTGCAAATTCGATGTGCTCGCCGGGTTCTGAATATGAGAGGATCTATAACAATCCCCGTGGAAGAAATGGTCGTAGTGGTGGTAGCAGTAGTGGGGAAAGAGGAGTAGGGAGAAGCGATTGTATTGGAGGCCGAATTGGTGGAAGCGTGGCCAGAAGCAGAGGTAATGACAGTGAGAAGGACAGCGTGACTTGCAAAAGTAACAGAATATCAAACGTTTACTTCAATGATAATGCAAGAAGAAGTGTGAGTGCCATGCCACATATGAATATAATCAATACTAGAAAATCGAACATGTATAATAATGCTTGTGATAATGAAGGCTCATTTAATAAAAAAGTTATTCATCCCCCGCGGAATTATAAACTACTTGAGAAAGACAGAGAAGAATATCTTCTTGAAAAGAGGAAGATAATTCTAGAAAAAGACAAGGGAGGAGGAGGAGGGACATATGACAAAATTTGTCATGACAATGATTATATTTATACCATTCCCCATGGGTATGATAGGTAGGTTGTAAAATTCGCTTTGGACAGTTACTTTCTAGTGCTTGAGCGAGCGTGCATGTGTAGATATATGATATACTTATGCATGTCTTGTATGTTCATGTCTCCGTGTTTTTAATTAATCACCAAATTTGCAGATGCGAAAACAAGAGGAAACCGAATGAACAGGACAGGCGAAATAGAAGCATCTCCATGTGTATAAATGAGGATGGGAAACGAAGGGATTCCTCATGCAATATGAAGAAAGAATACCAAGAGGATCAGGAGGGGATGGATGAGCATGATAATAGTTACGTCATTAAAAGGAGGGATATGTATGCCTTGAAAAATTTTACCCATAATGGTCAAGACACGTACGACAGAAATAGGTACACGTGCAGGTAGAAGGTTGTGCAAGTAGAAGGTTGTGCAAGTAGAAGGTTGTGCAAGTAGAAGGTTGTGCAAGTAGAAGGTTGTGCACGTAGAAGGTTGTGCAAGTAGAAGGTTGTGGAGGTAAACCGTTTTGGAGGTGGACAATTTTGGAGGTGAACGGTTGTACCTGTGTGGAATATGAGTCACACCTCCCAACACTCTCCTACATACGCATTCCCATTATTATCCCATTTCTTTTTTCTTTTTTTTCTGTCACGTTTATTCTCCCTGTCAATATTGTTCTATGACTCCCCATATCGAAACAAGTTTGCGTTACCCATTCATTAGTGTCACTTCATCATTATATTTCTATCCATCTATATATCTTTATTTCTTTATTAATTTTTTTTTTTTTTTTTTCTTTTCCTTTTTGCTACATGCCACAAAAGCTTGTATTCATTTCTGTTATGATGCTAAAATTAATGATTATTACTACATTTGGTTTTGTCTCCACATGTACAAGCATACGTGCACATATCCTGCTTATTCATGCGCACCTAGCTTCTCCCCCGTAGTCTCTCCTACCCCTGTCACATTAAGGAATCCATTATTTTTACCATCAAAGGGGACGTCAATTCTGACATGCAACATCTGACATGCAACATCTGACATGCAACATCTGACATGCAGCATCTGACGTGCAACATCTGACGTGCAACACGAATCGCGTAACATGGAGAATGTAACATATATGTGGAATTTACATTTTTGAAGATCCCAACCAAGGGAAAAGAAAAGAAGTGGAGTTATCATAGGTGCTATTTTTATTCACAGTTGGCATATTATAACCGCTGGCATATACTGATATTAACCTAAACATCCACGTCTTCATGTCTTTCTCTACCGATTGTGTCATCTGCAGAACTTTATACCCTTCTTGGATTTCAATTTTTTTTTTTTTTTTTTTTTTGTTTTTAAATTTTCAAGGAAATAAAAAAAAAAAAAAAAAAAGACCTTGTCAATTTTGAAAAAGTGGGGAATTACATATGTATATATATATATATATATATATATAACTCCACTGTTTTTATACTGAATTGATTGCTTCATTCATATTTTGTTTTTTTTATTTTTCTATTGTTTCTCCTACGTTTTACTATTCCTTCTTTTCCTTTTTTCTAATTTGAAAGCTGGAGAAGGGAAGGTAGGTGGGGGCAGGGGGAGAATAAATCAAAATATAAAAAAAAAAAAAAAAAAAAAAAAAAAAGTTACATAAGATTTTCAAAAAAATATGATCTCCCGTTTTTTCTCTTCATAGTTTTTTTCACGTGCTTAACTCCTTTTCGATTTTCTCGTTTTGACTTTTTTTTTTTTTTTTTTTCCCCCGCTACTTGATGAGATGTATGTGTAGTCTCTTTCAAGATTATTTTTCCTTTTTGAAATTTTAAGTATACGTGTTTTTTTTTTTTTTTTTTCTATCTTTTTCGCCTTTTTCTTTTTCTCCCTTTTTTTCCCTTTTTCTTCCTCTTTACTTCTTTTTTTTATAGCGTATGTATACACGATGCTTTTCACGTCGTGAACCACGAGAGGCGCAAGTTTACATACAATGTGTTTATATTTACATTTACAACATAGAGGAACTTTCTCAACGCAGCTTCGGGTCCCTTTCCAAATGTAGTTCCTGTGAACATTCTGAATAAGAAAAAAATATATTTCAAATGTAAATTTTTAAAGGATATTGTTTTCCATTACATGGATGATATATATAAGCCTCTCCCACTTCTCCCCGACCCACTGTCGTTTACTGTAATTTGCAAAAATTGTGGTTTTATATGCCTTAGTGGAACATATATATCCCTTAAATATATGACACGGAGGAGTGTATATATATATATATATATGTACATATACAGAGAGGTAAATATGTATGCAGATAGGTATGTACATATATTTTTTTACGCGTAGTGTACCATAGACCTTATAAATACATACACACGTAAATATACAGATTTAAATCCCATATAAGCTTGTGTGTCGTACAAGAATATATTATAACGTACACGAATTCTTGTAGGCTACTATAAAATTGTGACTAGTTTTCAATTTTGTTATTCCTGCATATGAGTCAGTGCATGGATCATTCCACACATGTGCATGTCATGTACTACTCGTTACATTTCTGTATTTTTCCTCTTCTTCTACTTTTATCATTTCTGTCACTTGTATCTTTTTCCCCTACTTGTACCTTTTCTTCTCTGTTCACTGTCCTTGCATCTTTGTTTTAACAATTTGATGAAACGAACAAGATCCATAGACGTTTTTGAAAATATTTATGAAAATGAGACAGAAAAATAGAGAGGAAAAAAAAGAAAAAAAAAAAAAAAAATTCAAGACTCTTATTTTTTTTTATTTTATATATTTTTTATCTTTTTCAGGAAAATAATGCAACAGAAGAATCTATATATTTTTTGTATGACCACGTGCACATAATTTGTTCACACATGTTAACTGGGTTATCCCATTTTTATATAGTACTCTCATCACATGGATATATGTCCGAAGTAAATACAAATAAGTATAGCCCCTCGAGTGAAGTGTCTCTAGTCAAATGCCTCGAGTTAACTTTCCACAGAAAAAAAACATGGATCCTCCATCTATGCATACCGAGGAGGGATACGCAAATTTCCAAATAGGGCAAGAATTGTTGATAGAGAAAATAATATATGAACAAAAGTACCTAAGCAAGAAAAGAAAGAAAAAAGTGAGAAATGTAGAAGAACTAAGTTATTTTTTGAATGAGAAGTATGATATATTCATTGGATATAATAACTTTATGAATACCATTTTTAAAAAAAAAAAAAAAAAAAAGCTATTCCATATCGGTAAGGAGGACAAGGAAAGGAACAAAAAAAGAAAAAAAAATCCACCAAGTCATGATAGTCCAGAAATTCATGCAGATTGGTTTGCACATTCTTATAGAAAAAGTGGAGAAGATGATATCACAAGGGAATCAAAAAATGACAAAAGTAGTTCATTGAAATGGCATGCTTCTGATCCTGTCGATCGGTGTTGCAGCAAAGGAGGTGATAAAAGAGAAGTGGGAGGAGCTACAGACTGTAGAAATGGCAATAGAAGTGACAGTAGAAGTGGCAGCAGAAGTGGCAGCAGAAGTGGCAGCAGAAGTGGCAATAGACGTGGCAGCAGAAGTGGCAATAGACGTGGCAGCAGAAGTGGCAGCAGAAGTGACAGTGGGAGAAGCGTGAATGCTGATGCGGGTGAAGGAAACTTCTTACGTTTTGACGAAAAAACAGAAATGAATTTAAAAAAAAAGGAACAAAAAAGGGGAAAGCATCTGCAATATAATGAACACAGCACTAATTTAAAAAGAATCGACAATTTGAAGAGGTGCTGTTGTGAATGCCATCGACAGGGGTACCGGTATGGCAGCTTCTCAGACACGAACGGTTTGGTTAATAAATTGGATAAAGAAGCTGAAGATAGTGTTGACGAAAAATTGCAGGCCAGTTTGGGTGAAGAATCCGGACTCAGTTTTCATGAAGCATCAGAACCCAAATTGGAGGAAGAATCAGATGCACAGTCAGTGGAGGGATCTGCTGAGGAAATGTCTTTCCGTTCTCCAATGAACAGCTCAGATGGAACCGACATTTCAAACCTTTCTCCAGATGCTGTATGCTTCGAGAAACAGTTCAAATATATATATGACATGTACAAACAGAATGACAAAAATGTGTTCTTATTTTACAATCCTCCTGTGTGTAAGTGTATCAATAAACCATTGAAGGAGCAGTATTTTCAGAATTTAAATAAGAAATATCCGTGCCTCTTCAATTGCACCTTCTCAGAGGAGACATTTCCCTCGGAGGAAAATCCTACGACATGTAGAAAACGGAACCTGTTGGAGAAGCAGACCCCGTTGAAGAAGCAGACCCCGTTGGAGAAGCAGACCCCGTTGGAGAAGCAGAACCCGTTGGAAAAGCAGACCCCGTTGGAGAAGCAGAACCCGTTGGAAAAGCAGACCCCGTTGGAGAAGCAGAACCCATTGGAGAAGCAGAACCCATTGGAGAAGCAGAACCCGTTTGAAAAACGAAATAATCTTAAAGGGGTGACATACGCCGAGGTAGCATCTGACGCGGTGGAAATGAAGTTGTATGCGAAAGCCTTTTTTGATCTGTTTCTGTTTGAGAAAAATTTCCACGTTGGTGATGTTTCAAGTGGAGATGGTAATTTGGAGGGACCTAAATGCAGTAAAGTAATCAGGGAAGGAAAGAAAGATGAAACGATTTCTAATGGGCCTTGTGGTGATGAGAAGAATGATAGAGGAGACAGTTCATGGGAAGAGAAAAAAGAGCTAAATGAAAAGGAGGAGTACATGCTTAAACGTTTTTTCGACAAGTGTTTATGTAGAATCATTAAAAATAAATCTAAAACATGTGAAAACAATGCTTGTTGTGGATTGTTATACGTTCCATATAGCTACATTGTGGTGATTTTAAACAGGAAAGTGGAAAATTTAACTTACATCTGTAGTAATATTAAACTTCCATCCAATACAGATATATATTATAATAACAAAAAAAATATTATAACTATATGCACAAAGAATTATGAACATGAATTTTTCTGCTATTACTGTTTGAGGGGTAATAAATATATAAAAAATTTATTAATATATGATGTATTTTTTGATGCCTTTATTCCTTTCTTCAAACCCATCCTCAATTTGAAAGTCAAAAAGAATTTGGATAAACTCATGAATTATATCAATTACAATAAAAATTGGAATCTGTCTATCGTCTTCTTTTTAACGGGTAGGAAGAAAGCTCACCGGGGTGGGCCGGCATCACAGGGAATGGCAAGAGGTAAGGCCAAAAGTTCACTTTTAAATGAGGAGAAAAGTTCACTTTTAAATGAAGCGAAACGTTCACTTTTAAATGAAGCGAAACGTTCACTTTTAAATGAGGAGAAACGTTCACTTTTAAATGAGGCGAATAGTCCACGTGTAAATGAAGAAATGAATCAAATGGATGACTTGATGGAACTCGAATCTGACAGCAGCACCATCGAAAGCACAGATAATGAAAAAGGAGAAAATATCGAGAAAGACGACCCCAGGAGTTGCCAGCACATGGAAAAGAACGATATAAGGAACATGAATCTGCATGTATGCAAAATTGTTCATATCAATCATCGAAATGAATTCAAACTTGTGAAAAGTGAACTGAAGAATAGCTACAATAAGAGATATATACACATGAAGAATGAAAAGGAGAATACAGAAGGTGAGGAGGGAAGTGATCGAAGAAGTGAGGGAATATGTGAAAAAAAGGAAATAAGGGAAAAGATGAGTAACGCAGATGAAGAATATTTTACAAATCTGTGTAGAGGTGGTGAAGTCATAAATAATATGAACATTAATATGGTTGTAGAGAAAATTATTAACATTGTTAATAAGAAAGATAGTATATGTAATGAGAAATGTGTATATAATAAGTACAATAAAAGTCATATGAGAAATAAAAAATTGCAGATTTATTTATGTGAATCTATTAATTCTTTTGCATTTGATCGAAGACCCTTGTATATTAAACGAAGGGAAATCACGTTGTCATCTTTTGTACATTTCCAAAAAATGATTAACACATATTTAACTTCACATACAAACAATTTTGGAAGTATAATTGGAAAGCACATGGAAAAAGATGTCTTTAATATGAGTGTCATGAAGAGGAGACTTGTCTCAAATTGGTATTCACCAGAGGAGACTAGAAGCTTTGAATGCAATTTGTTAGTGAATGGTTGTAATGAAAGGAATGATACCTCTTCTATTGAATACATCGAAAGGGAAAAGGCAACTGAAAAAGAAGAAGAAAAAGAAGAAGAAGACAATCAGATGTGCATAGATGACAACAACAACCCTTTGCATGAGGTCGAAAATCACCAAAATGAGGATCCAATGTTTAATGAAACTCTATTCATATTCAATGATAACTCTGATTTATACACACACGATGAGTACAAAAGAGGAAAATTGCAATGTATGAATAAAGGGTACGAACAAAATAAAGGTGAGGATTGTAGAATTATAATGAAGAACGCCACTCATGTAAGTAGGTCCAAATTATGGGATATGATATGCACAAAATATATTCAAAGCTTATTTAATATTTATGTATGCTCATACTTAATCAAGCAAAACAGTTGTAAAATGATCTCTTCTTATGCAAAAAAAAAAAAAGAAAAAAAAAAAAGAAAAAAAATTTCTTATCAAGATAGGATAAGTAATGTTAAAAAATACTATTACTACTTATTTCTTATGTATAAAGACAAGTTTAATATCACATTGGAGAAAGAAGAAGAATGTATCATGCATAAAAATAATTGGATCAATGAAGACTTATATATTAGGAACGTAGAGGAAAGAGCGCGACGATTCTCGGGGAGAAGAAAAAAAAAAAAAGGAACAACATAAATGATAGATAGACGGAGATAGGGACTCGGATAGAGATAGAGACTACGACCGAGATATAGAGTGGCCATTCTCTATGTATGCACATGCTTACACTACATGTACATATAAAAAAAGAGTGTGATATAAGAGGAGAAACTCTTCACAAAATTACCACATTCTCTGTTGGAGAAAGTTGAATGCTTAAAAAGTTTCCATGTGAGATGTCTGTTGTTGACAAATGTTATGTGTTCTTTTTCAGATGTGGTATCATATCTCATTTTTGGGGTGTAGGAGAGGGTGAAAAAGAAAAAAAAAAAAATGATCCAGCAAAAAATGCTTCTACTGTGACTTGGTTTTTGCATTGCAATTCATGTATACTTCACACTCTATATGAAGGTGAAGTGTGTATGTATTATATAAGCGTCTCTAGAATACTAGAGAGGGGAAAAAAAAAAAAAAACGTGCAGTATATAGTGTAAGGAATAGTATCGAATCGGAGGAAATGTATGTGGAAGAACCATAACAAGTAATTGTGACATCATTAACAAAGTGATGTTTTTTACTTGGGTTATGGAAATCTCCTAAAAGGGAGGACTTGAGCACTGATCGGAGTGGAAAATGGAGAAGAAGAAGAAGAAGAAGAAGAAGAAAACGTGTGTTCTTCCTATTTATAAACTGTACTGCAGGTAGAGGAGGGCTCCAGAATAAGCAAACCTCCAAAGGCTTTTTCCGGTATCCTCTTAAAGCAGCAAAACGTGGCCCTTCTGTAGTATACTTATATACAATGTTTGGATATACATCCATATATATATAGATGAAAATATTTACTTTTTTTAAAGATTAAAATGGAGTATGTTACCCATTTTTTCTCCTCTCCCTTTGTGGCAAGTGTGCAACAAAAAAAAAAAAAAAAAAAAACAGAAGAAGCAGAAGCAGAAGCAGAAACAGAAGCAGAAGCAGAAACAGAAGCAGAAGCAGAAGCAGAAACAGAAACAGAAGCAGAAACAGAAACAGAAGCAGAAACAGAAACAGAAACAACGTTCGTAGAAAGGATACCCGATTGCAAAGCAGCACTCGTTGCATACTTGCAATTTATTCTTCCCAGCCGTGCATGTGTTATAATTATAATATTTTTCATACATCAATTTACTTATATTATTAGCACATAATGTTACGAGTGCATATTCTCGTACATCATCATATTATACCCATAATTCACCCAATTTAGGTTGCTTTTTTTTTTTTTTTTTTTTTTTTCTTTCTTTCTCTCTCCCTCTCTCTCTCTCTCTCTCTCTCTCCCGCCGTTTTGTTTTCGAAAACCCCATGATACATTTTCAAATCCTGAATCTTTAAGCCCCATAAAAATGAAAACGCACACACCTCAAATGTTATCATCGAGGCTATTTTAAAATGATAAAAAAAAAAAAAAAAAAAAAAAAACGAACATTTGGCTTTTAAATAAAAGAGTCATATTTTCCTCTACACTATCTTGTATCAAAAATGTGAACAATCATGTTCCCCTCTGTTCAACTGAAAAAGAGGTATAAAAAAAAAAAAAAAAAAAAAGGAGTCATACGATTTTTCCATTATAGGAAGAGTGAAAACAAAATTCTGCATATTTTATAAGGCCGTAAAAAAAAAAAAAAAAAAAAGATTTCAGAGGTCGGTCATTCACTTCTCCCTCCACCCTTTCCCTAATAATATGTGCACTGTTTCATCGCCAAGATTTTTTTTTTATCTCTTCATTCTCGCAGCATATTTCTCAGACTCTCTAAGATTCTGTCTCTGTCATCTGTTACATCGAGGAGCAAGGCACAGGAGTTGATAAAAAGTGGAAAAGTAAAGGTATTGCAAGGAGTTTCATTTTGTTTCTCTTCTTCTCATTTCTTTTCTCGTCTTTTCATTTCTTTTCTCGTCTTTTCATTTCTTTTCTCGTCTTTTCATTTCTTTTCTCGTCTTTTCATTTCTTTTTTTGCCTTTTCATTTCTTTTCTCTTCTTTTCATTTCTTTTCTCTTCTTTTCATTTCTTTTCTCTTCTTTTCATTTCTTTTCTCTTCTTCTCATTTTGTTTCTCTACTTTTTTCATCGCACTGGTTACCAGGTAAACAACCAAGCAGTAAATCAAAATGTAAGCATAGACATAAACTCTACAATAGAAATAGATGGGAAACGGATCCACGTGGATATTACAACAAAACTTTGGGGAATTTACAAACCAAGACATGTGTTTTGTAGCTCAGATTGGAATTATCAATATGAAGAAGAAAAAGAAAATTCTCAAAATAATAAACACGAATTAAGATTGGAGAAAAGAATGTTTCAAATGGAAAAATACAACAATGAAGTTACATTTAGACATAGTGACAAGAATATTTTTTTTTTGGGAGAAAGGAAAGAGATTAATATAGAAAGTGATCTTAAGAAACAGTATTTTAAAAAAAAAAAAAAAAAAGAACATTATGAAATAAAGAAATCTGATCAAAGTAATGAAGTGGTGAGTGTACTACGACCGGAAGTGACCAAGGAAATAATCCATTCAAAACTTAACATGAATATATTTGATTTCATACAGAAGAAAAACAAAGCATATGAAACAAAAAATAAAGTCTCCAATGAATTACCAAAACATTTGATTGTAGTAAATAGTCTAAGTACATCAAACGAAGGACTTGTGTTACTTACAAATGATGGAGATTTTGCAAAAAGTTTAAAAGATGTAAATAATAATATTTTGACAACTTATATAATAAAAGTGCAAGAAGAACTTACAGAGGAAAAAATTAAACTAATAAAAAAAGGATGCTTTATTGAAAATTTTCATATAGAACCATTAAGTGTACATGTCATCAAACAATCTTCATTACTACCAAAATGGCTCAAATTTACATATGTAGAAAAATCACACACACATTTGGATATCTTATTTTCTAAATACAATTTAACCATTAGAAAATGTAAAAGATTTTCTTTTGGCCCTTATAGATCTTCTGATCTTTCTGAACATTTTCTTACGCCCTTAAAAATCCATAGTACACTTTCTCCTCTAATACCAAAGTACACTCCTCAATTGGTTCTTTCAAACCCTAGTGGAAATATTCAAACGGACGTAGACAAAAAATTTGTATATGTCAAAGATTATTTAAAAAATTCTATCATTCAACGGGGACCATAGATAAACAGAAGAAAAGAATCTCCCCAAAGTGCAGGAGCATCAAAAGTAATAGACACAAACTTACTCTAGATAGTCCTCACTGTATGAAACCTCTGGACACGTACACCACTGTGCGTACAAGAATTCATATAAATATGCATGTACATAGATATACAAGTAGCATGCGTAAGTACACACTTTTTTCAGCATCATCCGTATGGAAAAAAAAAAAAAAAAAAAAAAACGCACATCCAGTGTTATACAAAAAAGATGTGTTAACATTTTTGTTCAGTTTTAATTTTTTTTTTTTTTTTTTTTTTTTTGTTAAAATATGCGCCAAGTTCAAAATTTTAAAAACTAAAAAAAAAATTACCATAAATCTTAAAACCAAAACGTAACTGCAGCTACAGCAGCTGTAGTTGCAACTGTTAGGAGAAAAAGTTAGACTTAAAACAAATATGCACATATACATATACATATATATGTGTATAAAACTTAAATGACCCTAAGTAGAAATACTAAAAATAAAAGTCTAACGGAGTAATCGAATGAAAAAAAGGGGACCGGCGTGTGTGCGTAATGAGAGATCAATGAGCGCCACTATGTACAGACAAAAGCGAACAATCATGTAAACACACAGACACAGACACAGATACAGATACAGATAGAGACACACGAGCACTTACAGACTCACACGTAGAAGCATGTTCATAGAAACCATGCAGTCGCACCACACAACACGTATTCGAGAATCTATTTTATCGAAAATACAAACGTGTGGCACTCAAAAAAAACTCACACAACACTGTGTCGTAATTTTTTCCATTCAGAAAAAAGTTCCCATTCAGAAAAGTTCCCATTCTGATGATTCCGTTTCAGAGGGGTAGTATATACTACTCTTGGGGTTTTTCTTCTACGTTTGGGCCTTCGTCACTCATTTGTGTTGCTTCATTCACTACATCTGTAACCGTTTCAACTGCCTGTGCCACACCCTCTCCGATTGAAACTTCGCCATCAATTTGGGATGCTTCTTTCACTACTTCTGCAACTTCTTCAACAACATTAGCTATATCTTGTACTACTTTCTCAGCATCTTGAACAACCTGTTCAACAACTTTCTCCATTTCGACAGCTTGTTCTGTGACATCTGTTACGACATTTTCCCCTGGAATTCCGTCATTTTTCTCATCTGTGACTTGCTCAACTCCTTGTTCTACCACCTCGGTACCATCCTGTTTTGTAACTCCTTCAGATTCGTCTACGTTTGGAACATTTGAGTCTTCCCCAGTTTCAGCTTCTGTTTCTTTTGTTGATTCTGTTTCTTCTATTACAGCGGGTGCTTCTTCCTTGGGTAGTTCCTCCGTCTGTATCTCCTCCGTCTGTATTTCCTCCGTCTGTGTCTCATCCTCCGTTGGCTGATCGTCCATTCCTTGAATTGGTGCCTCTTCGTTCTTTTGCTCCCCGTGCAATGGTTCAGCGGATTCTGGGTTGTCATACATCTCCTTTTCATAGAAATCAATTTCTTCAAGCAAGCTGTCAATACTACTCATTAAACTAATATCTTCAGCAGGAATAGAACCTCTTAGCATGGGAGATGTAAGTTCATCTGATTCTCCATTCAGAGTATTTGCAATGATTGTTTCATCCTCTGCTTTCACATTTTTCTCTTTTTTTGCATTTTTTCTTTTTTCAATTTTCTTATAGATCTTCTTTTTAACAATTGATAATAAAGTTTTTAGTTTATTAAAGAGAATTTTCATACCTAATTCTAAAACTCCTTTTTTCAATTCACTAAGATAGTGCTCTTCAGCAACAATAGTTGGTGGGTTTTCCCCAAATTCTTTTGCTTTCTTTGCACGATAAACTATATATGCTTTGTATAACAATTTTATGAGAATGCTTTTAAGCTTACTCAAAGCAATACCTTTAAGAGTGATTAATAAATATTCATATGAAGACAATTCTGTTTTAAAATGATCTAGTTTCTCAACAGTTAAGGTTTCTGTTGTCTCTTTTCCTTTTTTATCATCTATATGTCCTTCAATATCTGCAATTTTGTCTCCGATTTCTTTTCCCTTTTCTATGAGACTAGCTAATTCTCCACCAAGTCCTCCAGCATCTTGTATTAAAGCAGATTTCACAACATCCATAAATCCTTCACCATCTTTAAACAAATCTTTCATACTATTTTTTACAAATTCGTCAATTCCTATGTCTATTAATTCGTTTTTTTGTGCATCTTCTTTGTCACATGTATTTCCTAATTGAATATTCTCATTTGTGTCTTTATTTCCATTTCCTATTAATTGAAACATATCAGGTATCATATTATCATTTGTTTCATCTTCGCTCTTGCTTAATTGTTCATTTATTGTGTCGTGACTGTTCTGTATATATTGAACACTATTTTTTAAAGATTTCATTTTTGCATTTAACTTGTGCATTGTTGGATTGTTACCTCCATTAACTAATACTACATCTTTGTTTTCTTTTATATCATCAATTATACCTTTTAAAACATCCACTTCTTTCATATGTGTCTCTAAAAAGTTTACAATTTTTTTTAATTCATCTGTATTAGGCCCATAAACCTTTTCATTATTATCCACCTTAACGTCATTCATTAAATCTTTTAATACTGTATCATATTCACCATCCTTTAATAAATTTTTACACTCTTCTATTATTTTACTGCACTTCTCACTTTCCGCACCCTTCTTCTGTTTCAAGCAGTATTGACATTTTATAACTTTAAATAACTTCTCGTAATTATTAACCAAATCTGGATCAAACAATTTAGAAAAACTCTTCTTTTCATCAACCTTTGCAATATGTCCCTTCAACAGGAACGCAACAAAGGAGAAAAATATTATATTCATTCTCATCTTTGTCTGTTTAGAAATGTATATAATATATATATATATGTTTTGGAGAAGACTACAGTGAGTATTTTGGTGTCCTAAAAAAGGTGGTAAAATGGGAGTAAAAAAAAAAAAAAAAAATAAATAAATAAATAAAGCTTTTTTTTTCTTTTTTTTTTTTTTCTTCTCAGAATTGGTCTGATTGCACATTTGTCAAAAGTTAAAAGGTTCACAAATACAGGATAGAAATGTTACTATTGTATGTATGATAATGCAAATGTGTTAAGAATTAAAATTTCACGAACTCATTTAAAATAAATAATAACAATAGTGATAGAAATAGTGACAATAGTAGCAACGGTAGTAATAATAATAATACAATAGAAATAATGATAATGTAATTATTTCATACAGATAACAAAAGGCGGCAAGGTGGGAAAAAATACACCTGCACAGTCAGACTTGTTCAGTTTTTTTTCCCCTTTATAGTTTTTTTTTATACACTTTTCCGAATTTTTCTATGCAACAGATAGCTAAAACAATCGAAAAAAAACAAAAAAAATATATGTTCATTTAAAATGTGCATGCAAAAAAAAAAAAAAAAAAAAAAAACAGGTTATAAAAAATAAAAAAAAAATTACACACAGGGGAAATTTTGTTCATATTATTGTTTTTCATTTTTTTTTTTTTTTTTTTTTTTTTTTTGTGAGGTGGAGAAGTGGGAAAAAGAATTACCTTTTTGAGATTACATGCGAAAAATCAAATTATGAATTTACTACTGTACCTGTGTTGAATTTAAAAATTAGAAAGAAAAAAAAAAAAAAAAAAGAAAAAAAAAATATAACACTAATGATAAAAAAAAATGATAACTTGACAGTTCAAAGAAAGATTATCAAGCTTAAATGGTTACCCCAGAAGAAAGATTTGGCCAGGATGGAAAAGTTTATGAATAGTGGATAACTTTGTTGTTTATTAGGTGTGTATATTTTTGCAATGTGTAAAATTGGCAGAAAAATATGCAAAAGAAAAAAAATAATAATTTCCGATAAGGAGAAACGTGAGAGGAGAAAAATACAAAATTACTATTTTCCATTCGTCAATTTTCCAAAATGCTCAATTTCCAAATTTCTAATTTGCTAATTTGCTGAATTGCTCAGTTTCCAAATTTCTAATTTGCTAATTTGCTGAATTGCTCAGTTTCCAAATTTCTAATTTGCTAATTTACTGAATTGCTCAGTTTCCAAATTTCTAATTTGCTAAATTGACGAATTACCAAATGTGCATTACGTTATTATCCGTATTCCAAAACTTTCAGCTCTTTTCAGTTAGTTCTACCCCGTGAGCATTTCTCAATTGTTCTATAAGAATGTTTGATCAGAAAAAAAAAACAGAAGAAATCGGGATTCCATACAGATTTTGTTCACCCTCATCCTTCCACTCACTACTGTTATTATTATTATATTATTATTATTCTTTGTTTTGATTTTACAAAAATTGATCAAGCATTTTTTATATATATCTAGGAAAATATGATCCTTGTGTAATAGAATAGTTAAATTTGTGTAATGCACCTAGTACAATTTTCTTATTCCCCAATGTTCATTCACTCGTCTAACAAATTCATGTCACCAACGTGGGGCGAGAATTGAGCAACAAGAGAAGTGTCTTTATATGATGTGTATGTTTTATGTGACATGTGCTATTTCCAATTTCTTATTTGCATGCAAAGGCGAGTGTTAAATGCATAGATCCACTTTACACACTTGTTGTGCACCGCAATGAGCTAAATATCTTTTGCGACCAGAGAAAATGAGACCTATCTTTGCACCCGTGAAGATATAATCGTTACACAAACTAAGCGTGTGTAATAAAAATATTTCCCTGGAACACTAAGGATGTAGCAATACGCACATGTAGCACAAAGATTTTTATTTTATTCTTATTTTATTTCGTTTTATTTTGCTGTATTTTTTATTTCGTTTTATTTTGCTGTATTTTTTATTTTCGTTTTATTTTGCTGTATTTTTTATTTTCGTTTTATTTTACTATATTTTTATTATTTTTTTTTTTTTTTGCGAACCCCTGTGGTTAGCTTAGTACTGAAACGGAAACGTTGTTAAAGGTTTAAAAACAAGAAATTAAAAATAAATGCACACCTCCGTTTCTTTCTCTTCTTATTGAAGGTAATATGTCTGCCGTCCTTTCAACCCTTCATCCAAATGTTGATGACAATAAATGAAAGGCGGTTTGTACATGTACACAACCTATGTTTTCTTATGTATTCATTTATTTATGCATGTATTTATATTGTATATATGTATGCATATATACATGTGCATGTGTGTACGTGTGTTGCATTCCCCTATGGCCAAATGTTAATGGTCGAACGCATCCATTTCATAATTTATCCGTTCAGGTAAATAGCTGTCCCTGCTCGATATATGTGCGTATATATATATATATATACATGTACATTTTTTTTTTTTTTTTTCTGAGCTAGCCAAAATATTTTTATGTTTTGTTCAATAATTTATTTTCCTCAAAATTCCCTTTTTCGAATCAAATTTTATTCATACTAAGAATTAACAATGCAATGATTAGGCGGGATAATCGACATTATAATATCTATTGCAATGGGTGTATACATTTTTCATGTTTTATTTTGCGATAATGTCAGAGTCTCTCCTTTCAACTTTTCTATTAACTTAGCGATAAAAGAAAAAAAAAAAAAAATAATAATAAAAAGAAGAAGATAGAAATATGTAATGGCAAAATACAATTCATTTATAACCTGAATGTTTATTGAAAAAAAGAAAAAAAAATCAAAAATGGGTGTGTGAAATTTTTCTCACCCATTTTGTTGTAAATTTTGGTAAGGCTAAATGTGAAAACAGTCTTATGTCGAATTTTTCTTTTTTTAACATATAGTTTCAATTTTTTTTTTTTTTTTTTATGTAATTAAAAAAAGGAAAAAAAAAAAAAATTATTAACCTAAAAATGGAAAAACTAACACATGTGCTCACATACGAATAGTACGTAGAAAATATCGAATATCCGTGTAGTTCCTCGAGGAAGGGGATAATTTTTCACAAACATAAGGTGAATGGTTGAAGGAGATTAAAAAGTCGTTTTTCATACCGAGTAGCACGTTTCCTAAAATGATTATGTGTATTTACCCAAATGTGTATAACATTATAAACGTTTGTTTTTCTTTTTGGATCACTTCATGAAAACGGGCTACACATATTCGAGGAACTGTTCGAGGAATTGTTCGAGGAATTTTTAGACGAATTATTCGATGAATTTATCTCCAAGAATACTTTGTGATGAAAGGGGAAATTGATGGGGGTGGATATTTCTGGTGTAGTGTCGTTCTAAGTATCTTCTTTTGTTTGGTTACAGATATGTTGAGAGATTTCATTCGCCCATTGCGGTTACCCACAATTTTCATCGTCTGGGTTATTTTATCTTATTTTTTTTTTTTTTTCTACTCCTTTTTGAAGAATGGGTATAGTTGCATGTATGATCTTTTTATGGATGGCATAAATGTTTTTACATGGAATATTTATGAATTTCTCTAAATGAAAAATGCCCGAATGTGCTAAGGAAATCTCCAATGCAACATCCATAGCACAAGGTGTAGATAGCAATATATAAAAAAATAAGTATAAATAAACGAGAATCTGGTGAAAAAATTGTTTCCATGTAAAAAAAAAAAAAAAAAAAAAAAAAAAAAAAAAAAAAAAAAAAAAAAAAGCCTAATGTTAGTTTGACTGAAAAATCATGTAACGAACAGTGTGAATCACATTTTGTATAATAAGTTAAATTGCTCGCAATAAATGTATCTCATGATTTTTTTTGTATAATGGCGTAATTTTTTTTTTCTTTTTTTTTTTTATCTACGTTCTCATGAGTGTACTTTTTAAGAGAAGACTTGGTTTTTTCACACCTATATCTATGCACTTATATATATATGTACCAATTCGAATACTGTATTTCTTTTTCTTTTTTTTCTGCTTGGCCATTTTCTCACGAATGATACGTTTGGGCATATCATGTATCCCTTTTCATTTAGTAAATGGAGCATAGGCAATTTTAGTCAGATGGAGTTATATATATATACACGTAAATATTCTCCATGCAGGAGATTGAAAAATTATGCGTTTCCGTAAGATTGCCCTACACGAGGTGTAACAAAATTGTTTGCATATTCTTCCGAAACGTTTAATGGGAACTCGCACTTCCGCTTTTTTTGAGAAATGTAAAATTGTTTAGGGTCCAGAGGGATATAGGAAGAAAGTTTGGCCAATGGGAGAAAAGTAAAAAGCGAGTATAAGCTTATGGACCTAGGGAGAGACAAAAAAAAAAAAAAAAAAAAAAAAAAAAAAAAAAAAAAAAAAAAAAAAAAAAAAAAAAAAAAAAAAAAAAAATGGAAAAATACAGAAATGGAAAAATAAAAGAAAAATTGATACACATTAGCACAACCCAATCTGATATAATTTTTTTTTTTTTTTTTTTGCTAAAATGCCATAGAAGGGAACATTTCAAAAAGTGGGAACAGAGAAAAGGAGAAAAAAAACTTACAACACTACTAACGTGAATAGGAATGGGTATATATCAGTCCCCTCTTTTCTCTTTTCATTACAGGTCCCCCATTTTCTTCGTCTTCCCTTATCCTTAGTGACAAAAATGCAAGAACATGTCTAAGTTGTGCGTATACCTCCTGATCTTTGCTTTTTTAAAAAGTTGGAAAATGGAGATTTACATGGTAGGTGTGTATCAAAAGGGAGAACATCACCTGCTTAACCATTTAAATGAAAAAAACAGCTACAACTACTCTGTTCGAAGGAGAAGAAACACAGGGTTCCCTTTCTTAAGGAAAAATGATTATGAAATAATAAAGAATAATCACAATATTGGTTTCTATGAAAAAAACGGACAAAGTGGTGGGATAAAACAAAGGGAACATTTTCGTTATCAATTTGATAAAGACAAAATAGCTAGCTTACTAGTTAAATTAGGGAAAAAAAAAAAAAAAAAAAAAAAAAAAAACTTTTTTATTGGGCATAATTTAGCTAGTTCTATTAGTAAAAATATGCATGGTCAGGTAAAAAGAGATAAAAGAAATTTCCTTTTTAACGAAGATGAAAATGAAAAAATGGAACCATTAGACCCAGAATTACATGAAAGCTTAAGTGGGTGTATAGAAAATGATATTAAAGACAATTACTTTGATTCAATGATAGATTGCAGTGAAGACGACTATAATTCTGATGATATCAAATTTGATAAAGATGACTTAAGTGAAGAAACAAAGAGAAAAAAATATTACGCTTACGGAAGAAGGTTTACAGATAAAGATTTTCAGTCTGAACATGTACATAAATATTATCAACATTTACCTATATATTATGATGATAATGATGATAATAATAATGGATCATTTACAAAATTTAAAAGAGTTTACAAAGCCAATAAAATTGAAAATCTGGAAAGAAATATAAGAGAAGAAGACTTACAATATCCATCTGTCCCAGTTAATTGGAAAGTATACGTATGTCTATTTTTTGATAAAAAATATAATTACGAGAATGAAGAGGATAAAAAAATTTATGACATGTTTAATAAAAATATACGTCACAAATATGTTTTGGAATTTTTATCTTGGGTAAAATTGTCCACAAGAATATATCAAAATACATCAAAAATACTCATGTTATTTAATTTAAAAAGAAACGACAATATATTTGGAAATTTGCTATTTTTTACTTCAGTAAACTTACATTATGCAGATATGTTTATGAAGTCCAACCCGTATGTAAAACTAGGTTTATGTGAAGAGTTATATTTATATGCATACGAAAGTAATAATGATCACTTTTTAATAGGAGTTTTTCCCAATTTATTTTTGCAAAAAAATTACCTATTTATCAAATTTTTCAACAAGCATAAATTGAATGATATTAATGGCTTGTATGAAAAACACATGCGCTTTTATGTAAGATCGAATATGATTTTCAAATTGGGAGTTTTGAAAAAAGCATCCAAAGATAGTTTGAAGGATTTTTTTTTGACTACCAACCAATATTTACCAATAACGGAAGATCAGACTAAGAGCATCCTTTCCAAATTCGACAAGGAGATGAGAATGTTCGATCGATGTAGTGATGTGGAGGTTGGATCAGATTGTGAAATACGAAAGGTGCACTATGGGGAGGAGAACATAGACGAGGGTACCTCCAATGAAGAGCAGGATGTTAATAATGTGGAAGAGAGTACTGCTACAAGTGATGATGCTCATGACATAGAAACGGACAAATATTTTGAAAAGTACAATGATAAATGCTTGGCAGAATTAAATATAGCCAATTGCAAAGATGAAGAAGAAGCTCGTGAATTTCTAGAAAAAGATCCTTATATGAGGTGCTGTTTTTACGATAGCATTTTTTTTTGCGAAGTACGTGAAGTGGTTCCACATGCAAAATATTCGGATGGGTACGTACCAAAAATGAAGTCCAATTTGGACTACAAATATGAGTTAGATTCGAATTTGAACCCTAATTACTCCCTAGAAGATAAACCAGAATATATGGGAAATAAAAGTCTCTCTGAGAAAAAACTTGAAAATTATGAAAAAGTAAATTTTGACATTTTAGACACTTTCATTAAGTTGAAATATACAAACCAGGAGGTTGAGTATGAAGAATGGGATAGACAAAATGACATTCGTGATGTGATGATGACCCCTTCGAAGGAGGAATTTAAACCAGAGAACTTGGCAGAAACAAATTCTAAATGTGGAGGCAACGGAGTAACGGTAGCAGAATTAAATACCACCACACCTCGTTCCATTCTTTTAAAACATAAAGAAAATAGAAAGAAAAATATGAAAAAATACAAAATAAAAATAGTAGATTACAACAATGATTACATAGAATATATCTGCAATGTTCAAAGAAATAAAATTGCATACATCAAAGCAGAAGAGAAAAGGAATGAAATAAACAAAGGTATCAGCAGTTGGTCTCATGATATATATGATGTTTTAAATGAAGATATGAGAGATCCTAATATTCATAAAAAAAAAAATGTTATACTAATAGATAACACGTTACAATTCTTTGATCATATATTTTTTAAAGATTATTTGTCCAATTTTGTATACATATCATTGCCCCCTGGTGAATTTATTGAAGAACCTTATGCAATTAAAGATGAAAAAAATTATGACTTTACCATTTTTAACAATTCATTGGCTACCCAAGATGATTTTCTTAAGAGACAGAATTATCAACCAAGATTTTTAAAAGGCATATGGTTGAAAAAAGAACATTCGAAAATATTATTTTATGATAAACAAAACAATGCTTTAATGTTTGGTACTGGAATTGACAAAACTTTCTCATGGAACAAAAAAGTAGATAATCATATCATGAAAAGAGCACTTATTAATATGGAGATAGCTTTGGAAAAACTACGACAGGGCAGTTGTGTAACAACTGACGATATAACAGTTAATCAGCCAACAGAACGTACGATAAAAGAATACACAGATGAGTATACCTCCTTCGAAAGGAGGTTCACCTCTCCCCATAACCAACTCCCTACATCGGCAGGATATCCGGACTACAAACCTCCCCCAGGTGAGGGACATGCCAATGTGGTAGTGTCAGATTAAGAGAGTATGCTTGCATCATTACGTGGATACATCATCACTACACATCACTACACCATATCTCCAGTGGCATAACGTAACAACATGACAATTTTTGCAGATTCACAAACGGATGCGTGTAATTGTGAGTTTTTCCATTCGACGATTGTTCTCACGGTACTTTTAGTTATTGATTGAATTCACATCACTTTTTTTTTTTTTTTTTTTTTTTTTTCTTACCGCTTCTCACTGCTGTATAGGACTTGAATATCTGAACCCTCACATCTGGGAAAAGACCCCGGATGAGCACAAAGAACTAATGCTTGATACGGAGAAAGTCCAGAAAATACACTCGAACTTTTTAAAGAAACTAGAGTTGTATAAAGTGTCGATTAATGATGATCCATTTACACAAAAAGTTCCATCAGAAAATGACATTCTAAGTAATAATGATAAGGTTGACATTGAATATTTGTGAAATGCAAATTGTCATACATATATTATATATGTGTGTCTTCCTTTTTTTTTTTTTTTTTGCACTTCTGCAAAAAATTTTTTATTTAATTCATCTTTTTTTTTTTTTTTTTTTTTTTTTTTTTTTTTTTTTTATTTTTTTTTTTTTTTTTTTTTTTTTTTTTTGTGTGTGTGTGTACGTTCATATATTTATGTTGCTTATATACGTTGAGGTGATGCAAAAACTGGGCAACGGTTTAAAAATGTTGCTTATATACGTTGAGGAGATGAAAAAACGGGCAACGGTTTAAAAAAAAAAAAAAAAAAAAAAAAAAAAAACTATAAATAAAGGAATGCTTTTCCTCACACTTTTTATAAAGAAGAAATAACATACATCAACGCTGATATTACAAAAAAAAAATAAAATAAAATACAAGTATACATATATGTGCATATATACATACATACATACATGTCTGTGTATAACTCAAAGTGGTGGATGCTGGGTTGAAAGAAAAAAAAAAAAAAGGGGGAAGCACATCGTGTCTGTGAGTCTTTGTCTGTCTCTGCCTGTACCAGAGCATGGGGTCTGATGTAGACGACAAATTTGGCCCCAATTGCAACCTCGTTTCCTCTTCCTCTTGCTTTTTTTTTTTTTTTTTTTTTTTTGACGTCAGTTGAACTTTCAAGAATATGCCATATGTCGAAAATTGTACCTAAATATTCTCTGAATATGCAAGATACAGTTTTGTGATTCTTTGAAAAAATCTAAAAATGGTTGAAAGCATGGATTTTCCTGCTCATCCTTATTCTGAACCATTTTATATATGGGGAGTAAAAAATTGTGATACAAAAAAAGAACTATAAAGAGAAAATGCAAATTCATGCATAATAAGGCATTGGTGTCGATCCAGTATGGCTTATTTATGTTTTCATGGAAGATATGAAAATCTGACAGGTACATCTGTGAATGATGTAAAGTTGTGTACATAAAATATTGAAAGATTTGTTGAATTCGTTGAATATCTTGATATTCTAATAAAAGTTTAAAATATGTATAGAGATATTTTAAAAATACATTTCTGTTCATAATTAAAATGCTATATTTCATTTGTGTCTCCAAAAATTTTATGGTCTTTACATAAGCATTTACATTTTTCCTCATGAAACTATGTCTGTTATGCAACTCCAATTCTCTAATTTTTTCATCTGGGAATTCTATCAGATTATAGGAAAAATCTTCATTGTACACCTTCTTGGGATTGTCATTTGTAAAGAGATTGGTATTAGTATGGACACTATTCCTTTTGTCAAGCTGGGATTTACCACTTATCTCTCCTCCTCCACTTCCTCCTTGTGCCACTTTGGAACTTATCAACTTGGATCCCATTAATCTTTCTTTCCGTCTCAGTATGTGTAGATGTTTTTTCATCATACTTTTCTTTGGTACATTATGTTTCACAAGACAATTTTTTCTCTTCAAAATGGAGTGTCTTTTGTGTGTTAGATTTCTATTTGGGAAAAGTCCAAATTTTGTTTTGGGGGTTCCGATTCCATTACGTGCATCTGCATAATGCATTCCATGCAGTTCTCCTCCTTTCGCACCTTTTTCCCTTAATTTTTTTTTTTTTATTTTTTCTTTCATCTTCATTATCTTCTCCTTCTTCGTCTCTTTCTTCTTTTTCTCCTTCTTCTTCGTCTCCTTCTTCGTCTCCTTCTTCTTCTTCTTCTCCTCGTTCATGTTCTTCCGTTGGATGATCTCTTGAAATGTATTATCATTGGTTAGTAGCTGCTTTACGTCAAAATCATAAATGTTGAAAAAGTTTCTGAATGCATATAAGTTTTTCAACCCTTTTTTTTGAATTATGTGTAAATTATCACACGTGTTCATACTATTTTGTTCATTTTTGACAGAAAACCTTTTTACATTTCTGCTGAGGATTACGTTGGGGCTGTGCATGTCGCGACTATCGCGAGTATTACGAATATCTTGGAACCTATGGGTACTGCATTGCTCGTTCTCATCCTCTATATGCACATCACAGGTGATGGATTTGCTGTAATATATGTTGTCTATGCGAGATACTAGGGTTAGACCATTATATTCACTTAAATGTTCAGTTAAAGAAAATACAAATGGGCACATCATGCTTGAATGGGTGCTGAGATTCTTTTCCTGTATGTACTTCCTTTTCTCGCCTTGATCAGAATTGGTCATTAAATTTCTCCTCACCAAAAATATCATACCATTCTTAAGAAAAATATAAATACACATATAACTGTATGAAAAAAAGTCCCTTTTTCTGTATATAAAATCATATAGTAAATCATTACCATATATATTACTACAAATAACTTGATCTATTTTATTTTTCTTTTGAGACGTGTGCATCATTGATTTCATTCTATTTTTTGTATATATTAGTGATCCATCTCCTATCGAATGAGTTGGATAACGAGTCAAAATGTCGAATCCGTTAAAATGAAATGGCAATGATGAAATTGACATTTCATTTCTACATTTCGTGCTTACGGGAAAATGCTTCTTCCTCTTCTTCCTTCTCTTCTCTGCAGTGTCCATTTCTTCATTACAGTGCATCTCTTCTAAGGAATATTTCACACTCTCATTATTCTCACTACTTCTGTAAATATCAAAACTATGTTTATTGAACAAGTCGTTTGTAATACTTTTGGCTAGGATATTATCCCTGTTGTCACTATTAATAACATTCACAATATCACATATGCTTATTGGATTTTCTTTCTCTTCCTGATTTGTCCATTTGCAAAGTGTTGCATTATTTTTCCTGTAATCTTTACCTTGTTTTCCATTTTTCCCTTTCATGCGAGGTTGCATCCGGTTTCCCCTCTTGCGACTGTCCTCTTCCACGTCCTCTTCCACGGTCTCTTCCATGGTTTCTTCACCATCAGGAAGGTTGTAATATGGGTATTTTCCATCATTTTTGTCCTCACCATATTTATCATAAAATACAATATTTTTTATAAATTTTTTAACATCTTTTTCTTTTTTCCTTTCTTCATTCCTTTCCTTTGGCAGGCCTTTCAATCTTTTTTCATTTTTCCATCTACCATTTGAGGTGATCCCATTTTTACATCTACCGTTTGAAGTGATCCCATTTTTTGTATTTCCCTCTTTGCCACCTCCCTTTTCATCCTTCCTATGTTGCGCTAAAATATAGTTGGCAAATTTTCGCAAACGTTTTTTTCTTTTCCTTCTTTCTCCTGGTGTATTTTTATAACCATCTAATCTCTCAATGATGCTCATGCTTATGCTTTCCACTTCTGTATCCAATTCAGAAATAACAAAATGGTATAATAAAGAAACCTTGGAATAATTTAGCAGCTGGTATATGTATATGCATTTCTTATTATCGTGAATGTAGAAATATGTATATACATCTATCCCAATGTGAATACATTTTATTACACAAATGTCACATTTATCAGTTGTTAATGGGAGAAGAAAGTTATAAACTACGAGTCTGCTTTCTATGTGGAAAATATTCAACATGTAGTTTTCATTTTTGAAACTTATAATGAAAAGATAATTATCGAATAAATTTTGTTTAATCATTTTTCCTACAACTTCATCTTCCCACAATAAATAAAAAGATTTTCTTTTTTTCATAGCATTATTACTATTATTATTTCCAAATGCATCGTCAGTACTACTTCCACAATACATGCAACAGATGCAACAGTTTTTTCTTCGATTGTCAAAAAAAAATATTTTATTCTTATATTTCTCAATATGAACTTTATCTGTGCAACTACGATCATTTCTCTGTGTAAAATCGTTCCTCTCATTATCACTGCTGTTACTTTGGTTGATGTCATCACAGCTGCTGTTGCTTTGGTTGTTGTCATCACAGCTGCTGTTACTTTGGTTGTTGTCACCACTGCTGTAGTTCCTTCCATTCAAGATATCATTAGCCCTATACCCTTCATGAACAGTGTGCATATTCTCCCTATTTCTCACAATGTGGAAGTCAGTGCCAACAGAGTTACTATTACGCTTGAAAATCTGATGCACATCGCCATTCATATTATGCTTCCTCCTCTTCTTTCGATTCTTGTTCATTTTATTTAATTTATATTTCTTCTGAATGTTTTTCATGTTTAACATGTTTCCACCAATTGACTCATCATAACATCTCTCTTCCTTTACAGCGTAAAGGATTTGTTCTTCCTTACCTTCCTCGTTCTCTATTTCACTCCAGCAATAACTTTCCTCCATCACAACTGGATTTTCACCATTCCCTTGGAATTCCCTTTCACGGTGGTTATACATCGCTTCGTCTGCTTCGTCTGCTTCGTCTGCTTCGTCTGCTTCATCTGCTTCATCATCTTCATCATCTTCATCTTCTTCATCATCTTCATCATCTTCATCATCTTCATCATCTTCATCATCTTCATTTTCTTCCGAGTGCACCATGGCTTCATTATCCTCTTCATGTCCCTTGGACGCATCTGATTCAAATCCCTCAGAACCCATTTCGTCCGTCTCTCTCAAACGATTCATCCTATTACCAATGTGTGTTCCCTCTTCCCCTGCTTCGTCAAGCGAATCTGAAATTGCCATATTGAATTTCCATGTATCTTCTTTCTCATAATGAATGTTTTCTAAATGTCTCTTTGAAAGTAATACATTATTCATTATTTTCTGATCTTGGATTATGTTCGACTTCATCACCATTTCCATTTTTCCTTTTTTATTACATGGAAGAAATTCCCTCTTATGATGTTCATTAGAATCATACAACAAGTCATCATGTTCTGAGTTTCTCTTATTCTTTATTTTTTTTTTTTTCTTCTTGTATGTATTTCCATATCCATCATAGGAGTTATCAATGTGGCCTCCTCCATTGGGGCTGCTAATATAACTGGCATTGTATCCGTTAACATCTTCTGCAGTATTGTTATTCTTTCTGCACAATGTTGTAACATTTTCATCCTGGTTATCCTCTAAACATTGGTCATCTCCAACTGAATAATCTATCTTCACATGTGAACATGATTCCTTATCCAGTTTTTGTGCATGTTTATATGTAACAATTGTCAGATCCTGATTTGGACATTCATCTAGACTCTCACCTGTGTAATTATTTTTTGCCTCATTTGATCTCAATAAATCTGTGGCATTAATAATATCATTTGATGAGTATAATTCATTGCTCTTATTTTTCTTTTTCTGAATTTCTTTTTTTTTTATGTTATTTGAATCCAAATCTTCCTTTGTTCTTTTAGATACACCTTTCGACATCTGCTGTGCTCCTCCTCCTTCCATGTTCTCACGGGAATCAAACGGATGAGAGAACTCAGCGTGTGGGTTAAAATTCTCCCATTCCATATCAGAATCGTTTCCATTTTTCCGTTTTTTAGTTTTTTTTTTTTTTTTTTTGCTGGGATCTTTCTTCGTGTTCTTCATCTGGTCCTTTATTAACTCATTTTTTTCGCTACTCCTTATGTCCTCATTTGTATCCCTCTTTACATCTTCCTTTGGTTTATCATCTTGATTATTTTTCTTATTTTCAAAATTGTCATTATCTATCTGTTCTTTCTCCTTGTCTTCACTTTTCTTTTTGCTTTTGTTTTTTTCCCCCTTTTTGGATTTCTTTTTTGCTTCAGTTTTTGCCTCCTTTTTTGCCTCCTTTTTTGCTTCCCTTTTTGCCTCCTTTTTTGCTTCCCTTTTTGCCTCTTTTTTTGCCTCCTTTTTTGCCTCCTTTTTTGCCTCTTTTTTTGCCTCTTTTTTGAACTTTTCAGGATTCTCTCCTTCTCTTGACACTTCTGACAAACTACCCTTCGACTTCTCAGTTGACTTTACCCATGGGATATCATCCTTCTGATGTTTTGGAAACTTTTCCAATGAAATAGATTCTGCCTCATTTGATTCCATTTTTAGCTCACCGATTGTTTCTACATCTGCTTCTACCCCTGCTTCTATCCCAGCTTCTATCCCTGCTTCTGTCCCTGCATCTATCCCTGCTTCTATCCCAGCTTCTGTCCCTGCAGCTATCCCTGCTTCTATCCCTGCTTTTGTCCCTGCTTCTGCCCCTGCTTCTACCTCCTTTTTGACTTTTTTTTTCTCCCCCTTGCCTCCTTCCTTTTGGTCCTTTTTCGTAACTTTTTTACCCCCATCTACCTTGACTCCTTTTTTCTTTGTATCCCTTTTTGTACTAGGATCAGCCTTCTTTGTTTTTTTTTTCTTTACATCTTCTTTATTCTTCATATCTGCTAGACTCATAATACTCCCTTGAATTTCATCGTCGTCATCCCCCTCGTCGTGCCATATCAAGTGCTTCGATCTTTCTTCAAATTTTTTTAAGCAATCATTTTCATCAGGATACCCAATTCGAGGTAGCTGACAAATATCGTCATGCAAAAAGGGTATAGATGTGTTAGCATAACTTTCTTTATTATAATTATTCCTTATAATATCTAAAATTTTTACATCAATGTTTTTATTTGTGTCTTCCAAAAATTCATCTGGGTTCCGAGAATTCAGTAGTGTTGTTTTACTGCTACCATCCTTGCCTCCATAGGACAGGACGGAGGTGCGTCGCTCTTTATTACTCCCAATATTGCTGCCAATTTTACTCCCAATGTTGCTTCCAATTTTACTCCCAATGTTGTTTCCAATTTTACTCCCAATGTTGCTGCCAACATTACTTCCAACATTACTTCCAACATTACTGCTACTTTTCTTCTTCTTATAATTACTACTATAACTGTTATCATTCGCACTATAATTGTTGTTATTCTTTCTAATGCTGTTGCTGTTATGATTACCTTGATCAATGCCATCACTAAAACATGCAGCGTTTACAACATTGAAATTCTCATTGCTGCTTATATATTGGGAGAGTTCTTGACTACTTTTCGAAGATTTTTTCCATTTTCTTTCTTTATAATTTTTCTTTGTTTTTATGCCTTCACTATTTCTTCTTTTATTGCTATTAATGGTATCCCCCTTTCTACTTCTCATACTGCTATTCTTATCCTTCGTTGGGTCTTCGCCTGCACAATTGTTAGGGCGACTATTGTTGCAGCTGCTATTGCTTTGGTTAGGGTTTTCATCCCCATCATCTGCTTCCTTTCCATCTGCTTCCTTTCCATCTGCTTCCTTTCCATCTGCTTCCTTTCCATCTGCTTCCTTTCCATCTGCTTCCTCTCCATCTGCTTCCTTTCCATCTGCTTCCTCTCCATCTGCTTCCTCTCCATCTGCTTCTTCCTCATTTGCTTCTTCCCCGTTTGATTCCTCCCCGTTTGATTCCTCCTCGTCCGATTCCTCCTCGTCCGATTCCTCCTCGTCTGCTTCCTCTTCATCATGTTTTCCATGTTTGTCTTCATCATTTTTATCTTCATCTTGATCCCTATCTTGACCGTCTCCCCCCTTTCGATCGTTATTATGAGTGTTACTACTACCACAAGCAGGGCTCCCACTATCACAAACAGGGCTCCCACTATCACAAACAGGGCTTCCACTATAACCAGCATGGCTTCCACTATAACCAGCATGGCTTCCACTATAACCAGCATGGCTTCCACAGCTCCTGCCTATGCATTGTCTAGATGCAACATCCTCCAAGGGTGATTCTAGATTCAATAAATATGAACTCCTATTCGGAATGATGGAATTTCTTTTCGGATAATCACAAGAGTGGGGATGTGTAGACGGGAGAATAAAGTTCCTCCTCCTTGAGATTTCACATAGACGTAATTTTCTCAATATATATTCGATGGACTTAAAAGTTACATATACAAATGCATTCACAAGAGAATCAAATGTATTATTCATACAGGTATACTTATGCTTGTCATTTAGGTGGTGCTGTTTTTTCTTTTCAAAATTGGAAAAAATAAGACATTTCATATCTTCATTGTAAAAGTGACTGTAGTTGTTGAATGGGGTAATTGTGCAATGCAAAATGTGGATTATTTCGTGAGACTTTGAATTTTCTATAATATTTCCATGTTCATCATATAAATATTTTATTTTTGGAGTTATTCTATTTTTTGGCTTTTTGTTTTCTACTTTGTCCTTTACTTGCTTAATTTTGACATTATTTTGTTCAGAAATTTCTCTATTATATTCTTTATTAATTTTCACGGTAATTTCATTAATTTCAAGAAGCACATTTTGATAAAATGGTTTTAATTTTAATGCATTAGCATTTATTTGTATAATATAGACTGATCCATTGGATGCACCAATAACTAGTTGATCAAATTTTTCAGACCAGCTTAGGTCTACAGCGCATGTTTGTTCTTCTAGTAAATTCTGAATAATCAGAAAACATTTTGCATATTTATTGATTTTTTTTTTTTTTTTTTTTTTTCCCATTTTAGCTAGCTGCCTATTTTCGAAAAATTTTTTTTTCATTTCGGCTAGCTGCCTATTTTCAATCCCTTTTTTTTCCTCTCTTCTTCCCCCACTTCTTTCCCCTTTTGTATTCCCTTGCCTTGACATCTTCACCCTTTTTAAAAAAATTTTCCATAAAGATATAACTCCATTATCACTACATTGACAATACAAGCTGTATAGTTTTTTTTTTTTCAAATCAACAAATACCTTTTGCCCAATTTTAGCTACTCTTATGCAACTTCCATGTCCATCAAGAAATATTCTTTTTTTATGTATTCGTTCATTGTTATCAATCTTAAGCAGTATGCCACAATTTCTTCCATTATTTGGAATGTGTGTAATAGTAGCATATTTCCCAAAGCTATCAAAATAAATATGACGAATGGTTGGTGTGTCGATATTTTTATATTTCTTGTTCATATTTTCTTCATACATGCATTCAAAATATTCTCTTGCTACACCTTGGAATGCAGGAAAATCATTTTGTGTCTTTGTGCAATCGTACTGCTGGCAAAAATTATTTTCATGTTCATAATTTTTTTTATTCCCCAAGGTACTACCTAATAAATTATTCTGTTCTGGATAAATATTTTTCTTTTTCCACAAGCACATAATATTGTCACTACTTTGTGCTATAACTGAATTATTTGTTGGATGAAAAGAAACCCCTTTGATATTTTCTGTTGTTCCCTTAACAAAAAGTTTATGTGAAATATACGACTTTTTTAAGTTAAAAATGTAAACTATCCCTTTAGACACTCCACAAACAACATGTTCATTGTCATGTGACCATGCAAAATCAAAAATTTCTCCACTTTCATGTATTTTTATACATCTCGTTATTTTCCATTCTTCCTTATTATTGCTACTAAGCGAAGTGCATATATGTCCTATCGATTTGTTGACACTGTCTTTTTGGATATTTTTAAATTCTTCTCCATCACTTTTTATATCGTTTTTTATATCAATTTTTATATCACTTTTTATATCACTTTTTATATCACTTTTTATATCACTTTTTATATCACTTTTTATATCACTTTTTATATCACTTTTTATATCGCTTTTTATATCACTTCTTATATCACTTTTTACATCACTTTTTACATCACTTTTTATATCAATTTTGTTCATATTTTTATTCGTGTCCAATTCGTAACACACTAAGGTTCCTCCACTATCACAGCTAGCCAAAAATTGACCATTGAAACTCCACCTGATCGTGTTAATGTACACTAAATTGTGATCATTGCTTATGAACAAAAGCTCAATGTTTATTTTATTCTTCAAGCTCCTGTCGTGTACAGGAATGTGGTAAATTTTTATCTGGTGCAAACTTGATATGGCTAATCTGTTTACATTTGTGCATGGCTGAAAATCCAGACTTGTGATTTTTTCATTCTCTGAGTTAAGGTTTATCTTTTCCGTGTACATTTTTGCGACAGATGGGAGGGAAAACGAAAAAAAGAGGTAGCCATGCGATTAAGCAAAGTGGGATGTAGGAAGCAAAGTGGGGTGTAGGAAGCAAAGTGGGACTTGGCACGTAATTGTGGGACGTAAAAGAGTAAAAAAAATGGGTACTTCAAACGGAAAAAAAAGATTAACAAAAAACATCCATATGCTTCCTCCTGAGCCAAAGTTGTATACACGCACGGGAAGGTAACATCTATATCACATGGGGTGTTATTCCCCAAAATTGAAATATTTGGTTGATTTTGTATGAACGTGATGACAAAGTTTATTGAACCACCATATATGACGCTTATTTTATGTATTCCCTCCCACCCTCTTGTTTTTCTGTTTTCAATAAATTACAGCCAAATTTCTTCTTCCACAGCAAAGGTATTATTGTTACATTGGGTGTGTATTAACATTGTGTAGGTAATATTGTATTTATATTCCCTTGTATATGTATAATTAATTACGCAGAAGCGTATTGTTTTTGTTTTTGTTTCATTAGATCATTTTTGAATTTTCAACAAGCCGAAGTAATTTTTGTTATTTTTGTTACTTCATTATTTTATTATTTTATTTTATTATTCTATTATTTTATTATTTTTGTTATTTATTTTTGTTACTTATTTTTGTTATTTATTTTTGTTACTTATTTTTGTTACCTATTTTTGTTACCTATTTTTGTTACCTACTTTTGTTACCTATTTTTGTTACCTACTTTTGTTACCTATTTTTGTTACCTACTTTTGTTACCTATTTTTGTTATATATTTTTATTTTATTACTTTTTTTTTAATTGGAGAATGAAAGGAAAAGAAAGGGGAAAAAAAAAAAAAAAAAAAAAAAAAAGAAAAAAAAAAGCTGGGCAGTAAAAAGGAAAAATAAAAAACTTACAATATTGTTTTTTAAA
This sequence comes from Plasmodium gonderi, assembly GCF_002157705.1. Taxonomy (NCBI): domain Eukaryota; phylum Apicomplexa; class Aconoidasida; order Haemosporida; family Plasmodiidae; genus Plasmodium; species Plasmodium gonderi. Next base: position 2,159,103 of record NW_021628939.1, read on the forward strand.
AAAAAAAAAAAAAAAAAAAGGAAAAACAGAAAAACTACCTTATAAGATGAATACATTTAATTGTTCAAAAATATCTAATACAATTTTTCTGCTTAAAATTTACGAAGCAATTTTTGTCGCACATATTTAGTTAAAACGGCCCAAGGCACACAAAAAGTGTAGCTTTAAAAAAAAAATAAAACAAAGCAAGGCAAGGCAAAACAAAGTAAAGCAAAGCAAAGTAAAACAAAACAAAGTAAAGCAAAGCAAAACAAAACAAAGTAAAACAAAACAAAGTAAAAAGAAATACTATTTTTCAATTTTCCTGGCTCTATGCAACACAGGAATACGTGCATATTCAAGGAGCATAAGAGCAACACACTTTTGTATTCAGTTTATCTGGACATTTTAACAAATATTCATTTTTAGAAATACACTTCATTCTCCACATTGTTTGCATCGTTCTAAAGTGTATCTCATTTTAGCACTTGTGTTACACATTTGAGAAGTAATAACAAAAAAAAAAAAAAAAAAAAAAAAAAAAAAAAAAAAAATCATTTTTTTGTTAATAACCTTGCCTTTTTTTTTTTTTTTTTTTTTTCTTATTTTTGGAAAAAGGTGGAAACATGAATCATTTGAGGAGAACCTATTTTTAAGTCCTTCTTCACTTTGGCATATTTTAAAAGCCATTTTTTTATATGCCTAACTAGTTCAATTCAGTGATGCTTAAAATTAAAAACGAAGATGATGTTCTCCTCTTGTGGAGGAGAGTTTGTGTCTACTTCCATTGAACGACGACCACCATTACCCCCCACCCCCTTTTTATCTAAGACTTTTCGCATAAAACATTTTTCGAAAATATTCAAAAAGATTGGTAGAAATGTTCCTTAACTGAGTTGGTACATACATACATAGATAGATGTACATAATACATTCAGTTTGATATGACTATGCAAACACTTCCATTTGCATACACAAGTATTTCCTCCAATGTAGAAAGGTACCACCACCCCCCACCCCCAAAAAAAAAAAAAAAAAAAGTGGCACTAAAAAGGAGACACTATAAGGCCAAAAAATAAAAAAATTATTCCTAATCTGCACGTGCATTTGCATCCCTTTTGAAATGTTTTTTCTTTTTCTTTAAAAAGATTTGCAAACTTTGAGACCTGGAAAAACGGAAAAAGGAATGAGAGACAGTAAAAAATAAAGGAACTGAAAGGAGTGTAAAACAGGTGCGAAGTAGTTACAAACTGGTGAAATGCCATGCCAAACAGCTTTTCATCTCCCACCCTTTTCCTTACCCTTTTCTGGACGATGAATGAGCTTCGATAGTTTCTTCTGTCAACTCCGGTGTATTTGAATTCCGTTTCTGTGAAAGGAAAAAAAAAAAAAAAAAAAAAAGAAAAAAAAGAAAAAAAAGTGAGGAATTACACAATTCAATTGCTTATATCTCGCAACTTCCCCACACACACACACACACACACACCCTTTCACAATGAATTTTGTCGTCTTCACATATTCCAACGATATACGAACAGATGAAGCAAAATGATGAAGTGATACATATATAGATGAATTTATATCTCACACACAATATTTTTATGTTGAATGTATTCATGCCAACCTGAACAGATGGACGAATATACTGCTTAAGCTGATCGTTAAGGAATTTTCTATGATTTTCCGATTTTCCAAAGTCTTCTTCTTGGTTTAACTCAGGGAATTTCACATTCTTGCATATGTAAAAAGATTGATCCTGTGTGGCATGAGAGGGTGGATGGGAGAAGATTGGGTTATAGTGTTATATGAATATGTAAAAAAAAGTGTAGTAATGGGTTCAAAGTTTTATATATATATGGTAGTTTTTCACTATATAGATATAGTAATGGTGAATTAAATACGTCAAATATATGATCATCTTCCTAGGGTTGGGGGGGAAAGAAGCAAGTTTTTTCCTTTTTGTATCACCCACTTACCTTCAACTCCTTCCTATCACTTTGAATGAGATTGCTTTTTTCAGCTTTGATTTCATGCATCGTGATCCCTTGAATGGCTTACAAAAGTGAAAAAAAAAAAAAAAAAAATACGTGAATGTGTAACTCTGTACATATATATATATATATATATATATATATGTGTGTGTGTGTGTGTGTGTGTGTGTGTGTGTGTGCGCATGCAGTGGCTGTAAATTCATGCAACGGTCCCTCTTCGCGGGACTGAGTTTATTATTCTAGCATGTACCTTTTTCATCATCACTCAGTTTTCTCCTTATATGGTACGTGTGCAGATAAGACCTGTTGGATTCTCCTTTGTCTGAAATGCAGAAATGAAATGGTGAAGAAGCATGGGAAGAATGAGAAGATGAGAGGCATGCGAAGATGAGAAGATGAGAGGCATGCGAAGATGAGAAGATGAGAGGCATGCGAAGATGAGAAGATGAGAGGCATGCGAAGATGAGAAGATGAGAAGCATGCGAAGATGAGAAGCATAAACTTCTGAAATGATACACAACCAGCTGATAATCTGTACAAACATATGTAACGTAATACGATAGGCTTATTTTTGTCTTTTTATATACATACCATTATACGTGTCATTGTAAATACTGTTGAATTCTTCCTTCACTTCTATATGTTGATCCAAATGAGGTTCCTCGTTTCTTAGTTTCTAAAGAAAACAAAATTTATTCGTGTTCTTATAAGATATAATATCCTGATTCCCATAGTTTTTGTATATGTTACACACTCGTCAGTTGTCAAACAATACTGACATATGTACAACCCATCAATTTGGATTGTTATATATATATATATATATATATATATATCTACGAGATGAAGAAAAAAACATTTTTTTTTTTTTTTTTTTGAAAATGTCTTTTTTCCTAGTAAGTACCTTAAAATAAGCAAATCGAGCATCTTCATCTTTTTCATCATTCAAATGCTCACAGTTTGTTCTATCCATATTGGCAGATGTAGAATACAATGAATCGGATTCTATCTTCATGCGTCTCCTCTCCCTGATCTGCCATTTCCCATCTTGTCGTTTCTTATTGTGCACGTATTCTTGAAAGCTTGACAGGTCCTGAATAAAAGAATTTGGATAAGCACTCGTGAGGATGGAGAAGATGGTGGAAAATGAAAGAGACAAATGAATTTCATTTTTGAAATTTTTTTTTTTTTTTTTTTTTTTATAACATCTTCCAATTCGGTGATTTCCTATGAAGTAGAAAAAGGGCGGATGAGGAAATTATAAAAAGAAAAAAAAAAGTAAAGTTGTCCTCAAAATTGCTTACACAAAATTGCTTACACAAAATTGCTTACACAGAATTGCTTACACAGAATTGCTTACACAGAATTGCTTACACAGAATTGCTTACACAGAATTGCTTACACAGAATTGCTTACACAAAATTGCTTACACAAAACTGTTTACACAAAACTATTTATACAAAAAGTAAAGTTGTCTTAATTTATGAATGATTTCTCCATTTTACATCATCCCCTCTTATATGAGATTATTCCTTAATTTAATTACCTCATGCTTTTTGTGAACAGTTCGGGATCCAGGGGGGAGGTTTTCCCTCTTCTGTTTCTCTATCTCCAAATTCTTCAAAAAAGAAATGATAAAAACATATATCCACATATATATGTATGCATACATATGTATATATGACGAAGCAGAAAATGAATATGTAAATAATGTCCCTAGTAATGGGATAGAGTTGCACATATCTTGAATATGCTGCACTTTGGAAAACTTTGATAACTTTTTTTTTTTTTTTTTTTTTCTGAACCTGTTTTATATTAAAAGGGTTATAGAACCCAATTTTTCGAATTCGTAAGGACTCGTTTTCTATATCATTCCAGAAGTTCCCCAAATTTATTTCCTCCTTCTTGTACACTTGAATTCCCTTGTAAAGCTGGAAATTGAAAAAAGAAAAAAGAAAAAGTGTAGTGGTATATGAGCGTGTAATTCTACCCCGTACTTGTGGGAATGCATAACCAGTTGGCGATGAGTGATGAGTGATGAGTGATGAGCGATGTGCGATGTGCGATGTGCGATGTGCGATGTGCGATGTGTGATGTGCGATGTGCGATGTGCGATGTGCGATGTGCGATGTGCGATGTGCGATGTGCGATGTGCGATGGCAGTGTATTACATCCTGTGTATACTCGTGTACATTCGTGTAATTCTGTTCACTTGCTTTTCAAAAAAAAAAAAAAAAAAAAAAAAAACACAAATTTTATCCTTACATTTTCATTAATAGGAAATATATAATTGTTAGGCTGATCCTCAATATAGTTTATGAATGTATATCCTCCGACGATATCAGGAATTTTGAAAAGAACATTTTCAGACTGAAGGAGTAAAATTAAGGCAAAAGAGGCATAGAAAATGAGCATGGTGAGAAGTATATTATATAGACTAAAATCAGTAATGGAGAGCGAGATGCAAAATATTCACATGAAAGTAGCCATGGGAAATACCTTGACTATGTCCTCATCCACGTTTATATCGTCCAAATTGATAAACACTCCTTTTTCCAGCAAGCTAAAATATATCCGCAAAAAAAAAAGAAAAAATATATCAGAAAAAATGAGAAAATATATCACAGAAAGAAAAAGCATCTTCTCCTCCATCATTATCATAATCATCACTACCATGTCGTGACTTAAGCGAGAACCAGATATGCAATTTTGCAACAAAAACTGAGTCCACATATCCATCCATCCAATCAACCTGTTCGGATTCCTTATTTTTTTATTTTTTTTATTCCCGTTCATACATTACAAAAAGAAAATGAACGAGATGGACACGAAAACAGGATCAGGTTTATGCTCCTTACTTTGCATGGGGAGATTAAAGAAAAAAAAATAAAATAAAAAATAAACTCACCTGGTGTACTTATTGTATATCTTGTTATAATTTCGAACCTCGTTCGATATATGATCTTTCTCTGTTTTTAATATATATTGAAAACGAAATGATGGCATATGCTTATTTTCATTTTGTATTTCGATTAGACAATTGTCTTCATCGGTCATCTTCATCATCTCATTCTTATTTGTTAAATGTGTGTGAACCTGTTTTTCATAATCTTCATCGCTTGGATTTCCCTGCTCGTCTAGAAATGGGACGACAGAGTTAATAAAAGATGCATTTTTTTTTTTTTTTTTTTGAAAGCATATAAATAATGGATGCTTCAGTGCGGTTTCATTTGGAAAAAAAAAAAAAAAATGCACAAACGCATATTCTCATATATATATATGTATATGTATATGCATATATATTAGTCACCTTCTTCTTCCTGTTCTTCCACCCATATGAACTTTTCATCATCCTGTGCGATTTCAGTTTTTTTCTAAGAAATGAGATATAAAGAAGTGGTGTTAGGGAGGCAACATAGACAAGTGATCTAATGGAATGAATGGCAACACACACAAACACGGAAAAAAAAAAGAAAGAATAACCAAAAAAAAAAAAAAAAAACCCATATCAGTGGTTAGAACTTTACCCGAAATTTATGCAATTTTTCAAAGACATTCCTCTGTCTCTTTTTCATTTTAGCCTTGTCTGTTGGGATAATCACATCGCAGTATTCCCTTGGAATGTTCATAATTTTTTCTTGCTTTCTTTGATTTTTTAGTAGTAGCAAGTTTCTCCTTCTTGACTTCAAATAGTTCAGTATATCACTTCTGTTCCCTTCCTCAACCTACGGGTGGTGGTGGTCATGATGATGCATGTCACGTACAAAATAAAAAAAAAAAAATTATACGTTTACACCATTCTTATGTCTGCCCCCCACTTATGCGAAGGAGAAAATGGTGTTGAATGGAGGTGAATTTCATTTTATCATTTTTTTTTTTTTTTTTTTTTTTTTTTTTTTTTTTTTTTTTTTTTTTATTATTATTATTTAGCCTTTCTTTCCTTACAACATTATAATTGAAATGCTTGTGCTTCAGGAGGTAATTATATATATAAAACAGTGCAAAGTGGAAGTGATTCACCTTTTCCACTATGTGTCGCAGCTCTGCTCTGTCTGTTTCGTTTCTTCTTGTGTAGACTTTGCATATCTGGAAAGGGTAATTATGGTTGGGGGTTGTTAAGCATATGGATGCACATCAAAAAAAGTGCGTTATTTTTAGACATATATGAAACTCTCTTTGGATCATTTCCATATTTACGTTGTAGAATCCTATCATTATTCGAGTGAAGTCAGAGAAATCGGGTTCGCCTGCGTATTTCTGAACACGGGAAGATACGAAAGATATGGGGTGATGGGTGATGGATCAGATATCATTAAGTCATGAGCTTGAACTGTTTTTATACCCTGATTCCTGCACTTTATCTTTTCTCTCATAATTTTATTGGATTTTTTTTTTTTTTTTTTAATGTCTGACATTTTACAATTTCTTCATTTTGAGATTACCTGCAAAAATCGCTTACATTTGTTCTTCTTGGAACAACCTCGGCATGTCTGGGGCACGGAAAAAAAAAAAGAAAAAAAAAGTGATACATAAAGTATGACACTCGAAATGAAAAGTGGGAAATTCTAACACACGAATGAGAAATTAATGAGCAAAGACATTAAATTTTTGTTTCTACATGAACTTCCGATATGTTGAAAAAGTATCTCATCCTTTTGGCCGAGTTGACAACTTTTTTGGGGGCTACATCCGGTTCGACAAGGATGCTGAAATTGAGAAAAGGAGGAAAGGTGCAGAAGTAAGTGGGTGTGCGAAAAAGAGACAAACCGAAAAATCACGGGGCAGAAAACATGTTGAAATCGGATAAGAAGCTGCAAAATTGTTAATATTTTTTTTTTTTTTTCTTCTTTCTTTTTAATTTTTGAAATGTTTACGTATTCTTATCTTTCAGAATAACGGGGCACTCCAATTTTGCAATTTCTTCGAAAATTTTCTTTTTTTTTTCAATCAATGATTCATCCTTTTCTTCGTTGCAGTAGTCGACAAAATCACGCATCTCAATGCCTATGCTTGAGAACCATATGGATTTCTTCAGCTTCATCCGATTGAAGAGGAGGAGGGGGAGGGGGGGGGATGTGGAAAGAATAATGTGTGTGTGAACATATATGTTTATACTTACTATGCATTTATATGTATAAAAGATATGTAAAGACTTTCATAGATAAGGTTGCGGTTTTTTTTTTTTTTTCTTTTGTAGTTGAGCTAATGACCTAGTAACCCTCTTCTTGTCTTTTTTATCTACCTGTACTTTGTTTTTGGGATCATTGCAAGCACAACAGATGACAGCAAA
>NW_021628939.1:2168862-2193862 GCF_002157705.1 Plasmodium gonderi
CCACCCCCTTATATATAACACATATGCAACAAATCTAATAATAGATGTAATGAAACTGCCACGCATAGACATACATGAATGCTATACACAGTTGTTCATTTTTACGTTGTTTCATCTTTATACAAAAAATAAAGACGTACTATTTTTCTATTTTATGATATATAAGAAATGGAAGAAAATTAAAAAAAATATCATCAATACAAAGGAAATGATAATTGAATGGGAAGTCATCAAATTTGTAAAAAAGAAATACAAAAAGAAAGTATACAATTTTAAATGCTTAAGATATTTTCTACTTAACTTGTGTGATCGTAATATTATTCAGAATTTTTTAAACTATATTTTTACATTTTTACATGACAAGTTTATTGCTATAAGTCCAAATAAATGGGAAACTGATTTTATGACCTACAAGAAAGAAGATAATTTTTATGAATTTTCTTTTTTTCTTTATTCATCAGTTCAAGATTTATGCAATGACAAGTTCGCATTTTTTGCCTTTTCCCGTGAGAGAATTAAAAATTCACTCCAACATGATCTTACCGAGGGTGTGTTTGATATTTATTTGTTACTCTACTTGGTTGACAAATGTGACTGTGACAGTTTTGTAAAATTGAGGTTTATTTTGGTGGCCCTTATTAAATGTGCGAATTCGCCTGACATGTTCAGGCAAAATGAGCAAACTAGCTTACAATCCGTGGTGAAGCGCGCACGGGATAAGGTAGACCAGGCAGAAAGCGACAAACCTGATGTAGGTCAGGCAGAAAGTGGCAAACTTGATGACGTATCTACAGGGAACAAAAATTTGAACAGGGAGAAGAGAAATATCTCCAAGTGTGTATCCAACTTCCTATCGAAGGAGGAGTTAACCACAGACATCATAAAAAAGGAAATGTTTTATAACTGGGCATACGTCCGGAAGTGTGTGTATTTGTGTTGTTATAACATAATTAACAACAGAAAGGAATACACTGTAAAGTATGACCATTTAGACAACAATCGAGAAAACACTCCTGGATACATGTTTAATTATAATCATTATAGTGATTTAATTCGCTACCCGAATTATTTGTCTGCAAATATAAATGATGGTATATGCAGAAAATATGTAACGATGACGTCGGTGTTACTTCATATGAATCTTATCCATTTCAGGGACATTTGGAGTTATACCCTTATAAAGTTAATTGAAAATAATTTATTTTTTCAAATTATGAATTTGTTAAAGATAAAGAAAAAGAGTACTCTTTTTCTCCTTACTATTTCGAGTCTTCTAAAGGTGCATTACGAAACGGTGCAAGGATATGTTCGAGTCGAGAGGGGCGTTTTGTCTAGTAGCACAGTGCATGACGAGAAAAAGGAGGAAGAAGAAAAAGAAGAAAAAAAATACCATTTCTTAATCGGTTTTTACCACAGGGAAATAAAGGATACATATTTCAGCAAGCGACGTGCACTAAGAAAATCTGTCATGGAATATTCGTCAAACGAAAATAAATTGATGGATATTTTGTGTTATCTCCTTTTGAATATAAAAAAATGTGCTCTTAAACTTCCATTGAATATTTTTAAGACTGTTTTTAAAGAAGCTTTCAAATATTTGTCTATACCAATACACGATGTTAAAAAAAGTATAAAGGACTACTTAGGTAGTATGTCTTTGAGAATAGTTTCCTATATATTTGAAATTATTTACCTATTGGCTAGTTATATGTACTATTCAGGGGATGTTCAAACAATGGATGACTATCGGAAGAATTTTTATATTTTTCCATTTTATTTCAATTTAATCGATGTATATGTGAAATTTGTTGAAAAGTACAATAAAAAAAATAACACACTATTACCTTCCATGTTAAATTATAAGTTTGTACAAGGTTTTCTTTTTCTCTTTGACTATTCTGGAGGAACAACTCGTATGATTTCTGAGAGAATTTTTTCTTCCCATGAGAGCTGTACATCTGATAGATTGCGCATAATGGGTACCTCATCTCAACCTAATCACATCCCAGGTGAGTTTCAAAGTAAGGATAAAGCATGCAAAAGTTACAGGAAAGATCGAGAGGAAAAAAAAATTCAATTTTTGAGTACAGTATTCAATGGATATAACTTCCTATGGAGGAATGACGAAAATGGATTATTTCCTACAAGCAGACTAACAGACATAGAAAATGTAAACCTGTTTAAGTATAATTATTACAACTTTGTGGACATACCATCATCTGCTGATTTCAAATGGAGAAAAGAAGAAGAAAATGTGTTAATGTTAGACCCTTTTACAAGAGAAAGGTTATTTAATGAGGCGTATTCAGATTATATTATTACTATAATAAACAAATTTATTTTTTACAATAAGAACGAAATATGTTGCTATTTGTACACTTTAATAATGTATGTTATTGGGAAATTTCACACATCTGTTAGTTATAGATTTAGGGAGTTAAATTATTTGATTATTTTGCATGTGTTACCATGGAAATGTTGTTTAAATTTTTGTATAAAAAATAGTCAGCTGAGTTGTTTTTTTTTTCAGAAATTTTATGAGTGCGTTCATAATTTATTACCCGAAATTGTCCTTGAGAATTTTACGGCCGGGTTCAATTTGCACAGTTCTGTGGCTTCCTTGGGTAGAGGAATCAATGAAAAAACAAAATGTGTATTGTCTCCATATTCATGGCGTGGAAAGAGCATAAATATAGATGTGGAAAATACAAAAAGGTATAATAAAAACTCGCACTCTAGTTGGACAAAAGAAAAGAAAGAAGATTCTAAAATTCCAAATGGGAGTGAAGAGAGGATTTGTACAAATGACTCAAACGCGATCGCTATGGTTAGTTCGAGTTCTTATCATTTTAAAGGCTCAAGTGGATTATACGCACAAATTGTAAATGAAAGAAAAGTTATAAAAGATCTATTCTTTTTGAATTCAAATAACCCTGTTCATTTTTATACTCTATCTAATAATGGAGGAGGAGACATATTTGCTGAAAGTACGCTACTAAAATATTGTCTGTTAATTAATATTTTTATCGAAATGGTTCTTTTAAAAAAATCTCCAGAGAGGAGTGACGGGATGACGAAGAATCAAATGGAAGAAGATGGAGAAAGGACGACTTTGCCTAGAAGTAATTTTATTCAACTGATGAATGATCTGTTCGATGAACAAATGTGCTCATACTACATCTCAGTATTTCAGAACCCAATGAATTTTTTTTTAAGAATTTCTCCAAAAATTGCACAACTGCTAGTACGACACGATTGCATGGACAATTTGATTTTTTTTATTTTTACAAAATTGTATAATTATTTGTCTCTAATACCTCCTAGACTATCAGCAAAAGACTTTCTACCGTTAAGTGTGGAGGATATCACTTCCCTTCAGGAAACAGCTGTTGCACAGTTTGTGTTGAGTCTGGAAGGGAGAAATATGCACAATAATGGAATCGTGAAGTGTGGCTCTGCGGATTGTGTTTCGATAGAGGGAGAATCGAGAAGGCCAATCATCGACAACCTCAGTTTCTTTTTAAAAAAAATGGACGCATTAGTAAAAACATTCAACGTGAATAATCTGCATGGTTTATGCGAATCTGGATTTGACACGCAAAGTGCATTTTACTTGTCGTTCTACATCACCCCTGAAATGTTTAGCAATATATTTTACTACCTAGGAAATAATATGATGGCCATCGTTAGTGATAACTTCAATTTGGAAGATAATATAAAATTTTATGAAAATGTAAATGTGAAAAAAATGGATCCCGTTTTAGAGCCATATAATGTATTAAAAAAATCCTCATTTTATACACAAATTGTTGTATTTTATTTGATTGTGAATGCAAATAATAAATTAATGGATATGCAAAAGTACAAACAGGATCTATCTTTTTATTTTAGAAAATGTTTACAAGTATGCTTCAAGCCATACATTGATAATTTTGTTTCTTCAATTATTCCAGTGATGTTAAACTTTTATTATTTCTTCCCGTCTTTTATCCCAGAAATTTTAACCAGCATAAGTGAAATTCCCGTGACAGATCCAAATGATCACCCCTTCGGTGCAGAAATACAAAACTTTGAGAAGAAAGTTCGTCGGATACTAGAGGTGTCTTACAAGTACAACGCAGATGCAACCGGTGTGAAGTAATGTAACCTCCGGTGTGAAGCAATGTAATTTCCAATGTGAAGCAATGTAATTTCCAGTGTGAAGCAATGTAATTTCCAGTGTGAAGCAATGTAATTTCCAGTGTGAAGCAATGTAATTTCCAGTGTGAAGCAATGTAATTTCCAGTGTGAAGCAATGTAATTTCCTCCTCTCCCTCTCTAGTCATCACCCCATGCTTGTGAAGCTCTCATAGGTGTCACAGCACGCCTCAATGGCTCTACGTGCGTATGCACCACACGAAACATGTGAAATGTGGTTAGTACAACAGTGCAACCAATTAAGAAGTTCAATTATTTATGCGATTTTGCTAGTCCAAGTAATGCAACTAGTTAAGCGATTCTGCTAGTCAAGCAGTGCGGCCAGTTACGCGTTCCTAGAGACATTTAAAAAAGAAGAAAAAAAAGAAAAAAAAAGATCAACTCAAAAATAGGGTGTGAAATGAACAGTGGATTCAACACACCTGTGGGAATTAATCAAAATTGAGGATTGTCAAATGTGTACAAAGTGTAAAATAACATGGCACTTGTATACCGTATAAAGAAAACAATTCAACGAAACAATTGGCAAGTATCTGTAAATATGCTTGCATTTAAATTTAAAAAATGAAAAAAAAAAAAAAAAAAAGCAAGACAATGAGGTAGAAGGTTCTGAAATGAAAACTATAAAGTTAGGGTACTACTACTTCTGCAGGTACAAGCTGTCGGCCTTGCACGTTTGCATCCACGGGAGGCACTGAAAATCTGCCACGCTCTCCCTCCCCCCCTCTCGCCCTTTTTTCTCTCTTAGTAGATTTATTGTATTTATCATAAATATATATATATATATATATATATATATAAAATGTGGAATCACAATTAAGTTTGCTCCTGAATGAGGGCAGCTAGACCCGCTTGCGTTTTGATATCTGCATAATTGCATTTGTAAATTACTTCCCCATTGGCCATGACATAAATGAAATCACAACAAGATAGGGTAGTCACATCATGAGCAATTATCAAAACAGTAATGTGCTTGAAATAGTTGCTTATGATATACTCAAACGATTTAACATTACTTGAAAAAAAATGATTCGAATTGCTGTTACTTAGATTTAAGTTAATTACTGGTATTTCATCAATCAGTACAAGCTTGTATATATGTCTGTTCAGATAAATTCGTACGAGGGCCAGGTAGCGTATGCAATCATCCGAGAGAGAGAGAAAATTTTCTGACGTCGATGCAGATTCAGGTGCAGATTTAGAGGTAGATCCAGATGCAGTTGCATAGGTAGATGCAGATGCAGATGTAGATGCAGCTGCATAGGTAGAGGTAGACCCAGATTTGGAAGTGTATGATTGTGGTACTTCTGACGATTCTGCACCACCCACAACTGATGCAGATGAATTTTTTTGTTTTCGTCCCTCCTTCTCCCCCCCTCTCTGTCCGTGATTCGATTTTTTTTTTTCCTTTTGTTTATATATATATTTGTTCAAATCGTTATGACCAAGATTTATCCCAATCAACTTAAAAGCATCAATAATTTCATCATCTGAAAATTGGTCGTAAAGATCTATGTATGTTCTGACATTCCAATGAAAGAAAACAAAGGAAGATTGGGGAAGAAGACCTATTGTGTTTTTTCTTTCCTCCAAACTCATTGATTTTATGTCACGACCTTCGATAGTAATATTTCCTCGTGTCGTTGATATTAGTCCAAGGATTGAGAGAAAGGTTGTACTTTTTCCTGCACCTGATTTTCCCACGATTCCAACCTTCTGCCCCTTCAATGCATATATGTTAATATTTCTCAAGCATGATTTTTCGTTTGCATAGTAATAAACGTTTCGAACCTTGTCTATATAAATTTTCTTCTTATAGCTCACAAACACATTTTCAAAGTGGAACCCATACTTGGCTTTTGGATTGGCATCAGCCGTGATCATTTGGTCTGTCCCCGCTGTGCGCTCGTCTCTTTCTGCTGTGCGTTGGTCTGTCCCCGCTGTGCGCTCGTCTCTTTCTGCTGTGCGTTGGTCTGTCCCCGCTGTGCGCCCGTCTCTCCCAGTTGCATGCTCTTCTGCTTCCTCATCTGAATATCCAACATTCTCATTAATCATTTGAGAACACTCCTCCAGTCTCTGGGTACTGCACATTTCCTTCTCCACATGGGTGTAATCATAAAGTAGAGACTTAATGATAAACCCAAGGCTGCATGAAAAGGTGACACAATATCCAATAATATTTGCATTTGCTTCTTGGTTCATAAAATTGGGATCATTTAATTTTCCAAGGTGTGGCAATATGAGATAAGGATAGAGAATATAAAAGGAGGTAAGGCAAAGAACAATCAACTGTACATAGAGAGAGGCCCAAATGGTAAGAGACCATTTAAAAATTGTATAATTCTTGAAATCCAATACTCGTTTTGTATATAGAGACATGAAGTGTTTATTTTTCTTATACATATTAATTATATCTTTTCCCGCTATTGTATTGCTATAAATTGTGCATAAGGGTGCATGAGCACATAGATACCCTCGTTGTGCTTCTTTACATCCTATTGAATATTTTTGAAAAACAAAGAAATAAATTAATAAAAGAATAAATGGAAATACATATATTGTATGCTTAACCATATAATTAAGTAAAAATATTGTAAAAAGAAAACGAAAGAACGTGTAAAATGTTTTATAAATTCTTTTTATTATTCCATTATCAAGAACATTAATATCTGTAATGAATCGATTAATTATATTTCCTAAATTATTGCTATAAAAAGCATGTATAGGTGCGTATAAAATACTGGTCAAAACTTCTGTGTGAACTTTCACAGCTGATATTCCGATTCCATGTGCAATAACCATGAATGCAATTAGTGTTGTTAATAAAGATATGGATGGTAATAATACAAAATATTTCAAGTAAATTAATTGCTTCCTTAAAATTTCAGAATCATTCTGTGCTGTTCCATTTCGAATTAATGTGCTTGTCATGAATAATAACATATTTTTTATTTCATCAGTAAATATAGATATTATCATAAAAAAAATAATTACTATTATGAGTCGTTTTCCAATCATTTTTAGATACCATATAAAAGTTTTCCATTTTATATTTCCCCTAAATCGGAATTCTTCTTCTTCTTCTTCATCATTTTCATTGATTCCAATATAATCACATGCATAATTTTCCTTCAGCTGAGATTGTAATATTTTATTCACATTTTCAAATTCGTGTAAATATACTTTATCACTTTCATTAAATGATAAACTACAATTCTTATTATTTTGCTTCACTAAAAATTCTGCGTAATTATTAATCATTGTTCTTTTCCTACTTCCTATACTTAGTAAGCTGCTTAAATTCCCACTTGTCTCCATCTTTTTCATATCCATTTTCTCTCCATAATTTTGTGTAACGTATGAATATTTTCTACCATGTTCATGTAAAGATGCAGATCCTATGGGTTCTAGTTTACATGAATATGTACTTTTTAGTTCTTTCAGAAGCATAAATTTGTGATATTTCATATCATAGCTAGTGCTGCTCTTTTTTTTTTGTCTTCTTCTGTTTCTTTTTTGTTGATCTTCGAAAAATTCCATTATCCCGTTTGTAGATTTCTGAGAATGTGTAGAAGGAAAGTGAGATAACCCAGATGCAATGGTTCTTCCATCAGAATTGATTCCATGTTCCTTGGGTAGTTCCTTCCTGATAGTTATTTCATTTTTTTTCATATATGCATGAATATCTCCGTGATAAACCAACGTTCTATCTTGAAGTTCATATATTTCTACCTCATACTGAAGGTTGTTAATAATGTCTTCCAAGAGAAAGCTGTTCCATATGTTCTGATTTACAGACATTACAAAGGAACATTTATTTTTAAATCCTTGCACATTTTCCTTATGGCAAAACAAATTGTAGAAAATATTTTTAGAGATGCATGGATCTAGAGAACAGAAAATGTCATCCAACAAGTACAGGTAGGACATTTCTTCAATTTCTAGACACTCCTTAATATATTTATTATTATTAAAAGGAAAAGAATTATGTTTCTCGGGTTCTTCTGTGGGTTCTATAATCACATCGTTTGCCTCATTCGATTCGCCTTTTCCAACACATCCAACTTCCTCTGATTGTCTTTTGTTCTTATCATGCAGTGATTCATCCATTTTAATATCATTCGCTTGGATGCCATGAGAAATGGAATTTCTTATTCTTCTTGTGTTTTTTCCTCTGTCATGCGTGTTGTTGGTAGGATTGTTTGCTTTGTCCATTTTGTTAACATTGTTCATTTCTTCCAATTCGTGCGTCTCCATCCTCTCCTGAGGAAGGGAGTTTTCATTTATGCCTTGATTTTCTACACTCGTCTGTGTTTTTCTCTCGTCCTGGCATCCTTTCATGGCTACTTCTTTTTCTTCTCCCATTTTTTCCTTGTGATTATTACTGTTTACTTTTTGCACAGCATACGAGTGTATAGTATAATTTCCGTGAACCTTCTCTTCACGACATTTATTATTTTCATTTATTTCATTTTCATAATCAATCAATAAATCACTCATGTGTATGTAATGGTGGTACAAAGCCCGTGCTAAACAAATTCGTGCCTTTTGCCCTTTACTTAGACTATGTTCATCATTGATATATCTAAGATCTTTTCTCTTGAATGTATTTAAATCATTCAATAACTCACTTTGTTCAATAACTTGGTAATACAAAACTGGATCAAATCGATTTCCAAACAAAATCATGGAACGGATGGTACCGATGGTAACCCAAGTGAACTGAGGAACGTACATAATTGGCATATCATAGATAAAATTTTTTATGTAATAATTTCCTTGTGCTAATTTTAAATTTCCCAAAAGTGAATTAAAAAGGAGTGTTTTTCCAGAACCCACATTTCCAAGAATCACAGTTAGCGAATTATTTTTTACAATCAAGTTAATATTCTTCAGTAACATTGCTCCTCCTTCATTGGTTGTCACACAACTACTAATGCGTTTGTTTGCAATGAAGTAGCAATTCTTCATTTTCAATATCACATCTTTGCATTTGCTGTTATGTCCATTCTTATTACAACTGTTCAAAGTTAGAGAAGTTGCTCCTCTTTTTTTTCTCTCTTCGCAGGAAAAAACAACATGAGAGTTATCATCCATGGTACTTCCTTCCATGCAAAAAGATGAATAATGCTTGCGATAATTAGAATGGCACATATATACATTTCTAATCTTGTGATTTCTATATTTATTAGAATGATAACTGGAAAATTCCTTCTTCTTTTGAACTCTCTCCTCCATGTCATACTCATTATGGGAAACCACAAATTTTAAAAAATTTCTCCAGTTTTTTTTTCTTTTTATCCCTCCTGCAAATCTTCCTATCCCTTCTTCTGCTTCTTCCTCATCATATTGCGTGTTTCTAGTTTTTCTGAATTCATGTTCATAATTTTTTTTTTTTTTTTCTTTTTTTTTTCCTACATTTGAAATAAGTATAGATGTGGAGTTATTATTATTCATTGAAAACCCATTAGTACTACAATTAGAAATATCCATTTGTCCATGCTGTTCAGTAAGTCTACTGGAAGAACCGTAATAATAAGAATTGTTATCAAAGGATGAATCAGTACTATGTTCATTTGTGTCGTACTCAAAGAGGTAATGCTGTATATACTTGTTGATTCTTCCTATATTGATAGAACCTTCTAAAAGATTATTTATGATATTTGGAAAATTGGACATACCAGAGATGAGAGATTTATAAACAAAAAGAGGAGTGATTATCGAACTGACATTAATTGGTTTGTTACTATTTAATTCTCCTCTTATGAAAATAAAAAATATTACAACTTCAATAATATTCATGGATATATTATTTATATAATTGCTCAGTGAACTGAGGTATATACGTATTTTACAAAATTTCATTTCTTTTTTCCTGTGTTCATTTACATAATCAAATGCTATAGATTCCCAGTTAAACATTTTAATTAATTTATATTCTTTCAAAATATGGTGCATATTACTTATTCTAGAATCTCTACATCTAAGATGCTTAATTTTAAATAAGCTAGATGATAATTCAAAGGAGAATATTAAACTATACAGAGACAGGATTAGTAAAACTCCGCTCATCACTGCTTCACTTCCCATTTTGTAGTAAAATGTATAAAATGAAATTATAAATTTTATTAACATATTGCACATATCTATCATTGCATTTATGAAGTATATCAAGAATGGCGTGTCCACGAACATAATGTTGTATATACTTATGTCACACGAGTCGGCCTCTATCTTCCCCTCCCCTTGCACTAATTGTATTTTTCTTCTCTGTTCATTGTTTAGAAACTGGTTCTCCAAATAGTTCTGCGTCTGATTAGTCTTATTGCCCACCTCTCCCATTTCATCATTCCCTCGTGCCACAACCCTTTGTCTTTCCCGTGGCAGCCTTTCTCTGGGTGGGATATCTCCATTAGAATCGTCATCTTCAGGATCCATTATTGTGTGTGTTTTATTTGACCAAATTTTATTCTGTTCCTCAGGTCTATGCGTGATTTGATCACCCGCATCACTGTGATGTACTCCTCCCCGGGGTTCGTTCGGTGCAGCTTCGTTCGGTGCAGGTTCATTCGGTGCAGGTTCATTCGGTGCAGGTTCATTCGGTGCAGGTTCATTCGGTGCAGGTTCATTCGGTGCAGGTTCATTCGGTGCAGGTTCACATGGTATTCGCTGACAAGCTGTCGGATAACAAGTTGTCGGGTCATTGGAAACTGAATCGCGCGAATCCCCCTCGACGAGCACATGGTGGACCCTTTTGTCTTGTTCCTTCTTCATCAGTTGATCCCTCAGAGCATGGGCATCTTTTTTCTCTGGAACCTTGTCAGATGTGTTCTGATGCTGATTTGGAGAGGAAGGTATAACATCTTTGAGTACTGTATCATTGATGGGAGGATCCTCACCCTCAAACCAAGCAGACTCAGAGGAGTTTATTCTACCACAAAAATGGTCAAGATTTATTTTATACAAAAAGTACATAAGAGTAACTTCCATGTTAAGCCTTAAGCGATAATCAAAGAATGTCAAAATAGCGTCAAAAAATATATTTAAGCATATAACTAGAACTAAGAAGAATCCCATGATAATTTTTTTATTATTTTCTGTAAATGGTATCGAAATATTTTGATATCCCTTTATAAGTAAAATGTAATTTTCTATACATAAAGCAACAAATATAAGAAAGGCGGTGTGGATTATATTAAAGAAAGAAATACAACTTAATTGCAATTTAAAAGTTTTCAATAAAGCACAAATAATTCCTCTTTTTTGGAGAAAGCATGATTCTTCTTTGTATCTTTCATCATGAGCATAATTTCCATGATCCCCATTTTTCTTAACTTTGCTATTCACATTTCGTTTGTACTTTAGTCTACCATTTCTTAAATTGTTTTCTAATTTGTATGAATAATACTGAATAGCAGTATCTTCTTCAATTTTGGGAAGATTAAAATTTCCATCTCTTCTTAATCTGTTTAAAATTACAGTGACCCAATCGAATGTGACAAATTCGAACCAAGAAATGTTGTCTATGACACCCCCACGATTCGATTCATTTTTTTTCACATTCCTCGTCTTATTTCTTTTTCCATTTCTCACATCATTAATCCAATTCACATTCCAACTATTCATGATGCGTTAGGCCGCGAAGAGGTTTTTTTTTTTTTTTTTTTTTTTTTTTATCTTGGATCTCACCCTCTTCTATTATAGATGTTGTGCTCCTCCTTTAAAAGCAGAGTCCCGTTTGATTCTTACAAAAATGGAAAAACAAAAAAAAAAAAAACACGCTAGTATATGTAAATGTATACATATACATGGATACCCTTTTTTGTGTGTGTGCTGACTTTGCAGATGATAAATTGGTTCGCTCGATAGGTTCGCTCGATAGGTTCGCTCGATAGGTTCGCTCGATAGGTTCGCTTGATAGGTTCGCTTGATAGGTTCGCTCGATTGGTGCTTCTCTGGTTTGCTGCTTAGCTGACCAAGCGATTCATTGCTTAAGTAGTTTAAATAATTCTTATGTGTTTCATTATTCTGGTTAATGCCCGATTGTTTTGTTATGAACAATGTGACTCTAGGAGGTTCTGGGACGTAAGAGGGTATACTCGTTTGCACCTTTACATCTGAGTCTATGTATATGGGTGTGTCCAAAAAACAAAAGTTGACAATGTGGTAATATGGCAATGTGGTAATAAGGCAGTGTGGAAATGATAGGTGATTCGAAGAGTACTGATGATGCGTTTTGAATTAGTCTTAAAAATAGATGTGCTCAATAAAATTTGTTTATGATAATTTTTGCATCAAACGCAAGAATTCCAAAAGAGTAGGAAAAATAGGAGAAGAAACATAAATGAGTTTCAGCAAATGATCTCTCAAATTTAAATGCATTAAAGAGGGACATAACACATGAAAACAAAACAAAATAGAACATAAATGGGAATAGAGATTGTTAAAAAAAAAAAAAAAAAAAAAAAGAATTAAAAAGTCTCTCATGAAAGATCTTATTTATAAATTTTACGGTCACCAGTTTTATATGCATAAAAGGACATACAACATGGATGAGACAACAATTCATACATCAGTGTTGTTCTATAAAGTAGAAAATCAAAATAATAAAAAAAAAAAAAAAAAAAGAAATGATTCGTGAAGATTCACTGCCTTATATATGCAGTTGTAAAGAATATCTGTGTTTTCACTTTTGTATGTATTGGTATGTGCATCTAAAGAGTAGACAAAACAGGGAGATATGGAAGGGACAGAATAGATATAAAAAAGTAATATACGTACTCCTTTGTGTATGAATGAAAATGTGTTGTTAGGCAGAAAAATTCATGTGGAATAAAAAAAAAAAACTCTCTAAAACGGAAGTAATGTAATTTCATCACTATTACTTCATCATGTATATATTTTTTTCGCTCCTATTTCGATACTGCTTTGCTACTTCCTCGCTACTTTTCTTCGCCACTATTGCGCCTTTTTCTCTTTTCATCTAATCGCAAAGATAAGCAAAAATACGGTGAGTATGGACAATCAAGCTTACGCAGAATCAGTCAACAAATTGGTGTGCATAAATGTAAGGGAAAAAATGTATGCCATTGTTTTTTGAAAAAAAAAAAAAAAAAAAAAAAAAAAGTTGAAACGTTTTCTCAATTATGACATAATTTATTTGCACACCTCTTGGTTAAATCTCTCACAATGTGATAAAATGGGTGAGTATGAAAAAGTGTTACAAATGTGGAAAATGGTAAAATGTAAAAAAATCTAACAACACAGAGTTTTCTCGATCTGGATGGAAGGGATGGATAGTAAAATGTGATGAGACATACAGAACCAAGGGGTTTCGATAGGAAGCAAATTCACTCAAGCAGTGAAAAGATTTTCACAACAGGGAGAAAAGTTTGTTGAAGAACTTCGAGGATTAACACATTCTGTCATGTAGGGATGCACATTACGTATCGATGTATGTTATGTGTGTATATATTCTTTTGCTAAACATGGATTCATACGTGTGGACATGTGGTGTCTGCACATCTACCCCTCTTACAAATAGGTATACACAACTTGACACATGTGATTACATGCAAATATTAATGAAACTATAAATACATATACAAATGTTTGTACGATTTAGGCATATTTTTTCTATGTATCTTTTAGGTTCTTTCTTATAGTTGCTTTAATTAAGTTACGTTATGTTTCGCTTCGTCCCGCTTAGCTTATTTTTTTTTTTTTTTTTTTTTTTTTTTTTAATATAACGTTAATGTAGCAATGATGTAATATATTCATATCTCCTTCGACGAAAAATGTGACGAGAAAAAAAAAAAAAAAAAAAAAAAAAATACTACTATGAATTTTTCAAGTAACACCACTGGTATTTGCTTAACTTGGGACTACTTAATGAAGCATGTGTATATGTGTACATATATATATATATATATATATATATATATATATGCAATGTATGGCATGTAAATATGTACACTTGCACCATAGGAATCTTTGTTTATATTTTCATTATATTTAATTTAACTCTCTTTTAATTACCTCTTTGGAGTAAAAATGAAATTTTTTTTTTTTTTTTTTTTTTTTTTTTTTTTTTTGGTATAGCTTTTCCCCCTGTTAATTAAATTTGGTTATAGATATGCGTTTTTTTTTTTTTTTTTTTTTTTTTTTTAACTCGTGTGATTCTGAGGTGAGTCTCCTGGATATGGGGTGTCGGTGTATATGTGTGGATTGGGGTGGTTGGGCAAGGTGCCTTCTCCGTAATGGACAGCAAGAACAATGTATTATGAAAAGATGGATTCATATAAACATGTACTTGAGTAGGTGGGGATGCGTATGAAAATATGCATATGAAGAGATGGGATATGAGTATAAATACGCATATGAAAGAGATGAATACATGCAAGTAATGCGCATGTTATGTATGTGATATATGTATGACACTTGAGCCAAGCCATTATATAACTCTAAGGGTAGAGAGGGGAAGGCTTACGTTCAAGCCTCTTCACGGCACAGTTCTTGTGCACCGTGGCATAAACTCAAGCTAAATAAAATTTGCAAAAGGAGATAGAGAGAGGAACACACGTACCACCAAAGGATTAATGTATTAACACTAGAGAGTGAAGGTGGTTGGGGAGGAGGGGATGATACACGTTTCAATTTCTTTTATTTTTCTTTGCTTGAGCAATTTCGGAGTTTTTGCATTTTTTTTCTCTACATTCTCTGCACTCCATTTTTTGCCAATTCTCGTCGAATTTTTGTCGCATTCTTGTCGTATTTTTTTTTTTTTTTTTTTTGCGCTTTTGTTTGGCACTTCCCCCACATGCTCCCCTCACACGTATCTTACAAGTTCTTACAAGTTTTTATAATTCCTTACAAGTTCTTACAAGTTTTTATAATTCCTTACAAGTTCTTACAAGTTTTTATAATTCCTTACAAGTTCTTACAAGTTTTTATAATTCCTTACAAGTTCTTACAAGTTTTTATAATTCCTTACAAGTTCTTACAAGTTTTTATAATTCCTTACAAGTTCTTACAAGTTTTTATAACTCCTTACAAGTTCTAACACTCTTCTTAATCTTTTTTTTTTTTGCATATTTTGTCAACTTACTGATTTTATTTTTCACCTCCACTGGAAAATCCCCAGAGTAAACAAATAAAATGCAAATATAAAAATAAAAAAGTTCACAGACGATCTGGACCAGTTCCCCATTGGGGGAAAGGGCAGGAGGGAAATCAACCTCTACAAACACAGGTGAATTAAGTTCTTTAGGTAATAATTTATTTATACATATATTTTGTGTTGCTTTTACACCTTTTCGAAAATAAAGAAAAAAAAAAAAAAAAAAAAAAAAAAAGAGTTAATGGGAGAAGAGAAGCTTTTTATGCTGATTTTAGTGTGATTTTCTTTTTTTCGTTTATAAGGTTTATGCAGGGAAACATATATATATATTAAGGTGTAGAAAGTATATGTTTTTCGTTCGAATAGAAAAATAAAATTCGAATCAGAATGGAGACAATTGGAATGTGTTATAGCATCATTTTGGATCAGGTCAATGCTCTGTTCTGCTCACCCCTTGGAATATGGGAAAAAAAAAAAAAAAAAAAAAAAAAAGATCATGTGGCAAAGGGAGAAAACACAGAGAATACACATCTTGTGTGTGTACATTATAAGCATTGGATAATTCAAATTAAGAAGAATGAGTAATTCAAGAACTATATCGGCAGCATGTACATGTATAATCATTATACTTTTGCCATGTTTTCCACTTTTCTCCCTCTTTGGCTCCTTAATTGGGTATTGCTTTGGAAGTACAATGCAGCGGGAGGAAAAAAAAAAAAGAAATTTAAAATAAGGCAATTCAAGTGATACTGTTCAAGTGATGCGGTTCATGTGAAAGGATTAAAATCGAAAAAAGGGTTGACCTGTTTTGTTCACACGTCTGTATTTGCAACGTCTGTTGAGAGAAAAGGGTGCCATGGAATGTGTGTCATATTCATATTCATGTTCGGATTTCGTTTGCCACACAGGGAAAGGGGGGGAGGGAGAGAAATCTCAAGGATTTGTGACATGCTGTGTCTATTCGTACACATATGTCATTGATGGAGGTGAGATAAAGTACTACATCTCTCCATCTTTCTCTTTCCCACTTGAGCAGACCACAGACACACGCACATGTCACAATCGCTTCTTCTAATCCCTTTCATCTTAACTTTGGTCGAGACATTTTCATGAAAAAAAGCTTTGAGATTAGATGGGATAAAACATTTACCAAAGTGGAAGAGGGGAAGGACATAATAAAATTTTTTTTTTTTTTTATTTTTTTACAGAAAAAAAAAAAAAACAAAAAAAAAGAGAAAAAGAGGCTTGATACTTTTATAACAGGCTTCGATCATATAGCACTACATTCTCGCATACGTGAAGTGGTGCATGCCTCCCAGTTGTACCAAAGTGTATCGTCTTTCATTTTACCTTTTTTTTTATTTTTTCTCGGGATGCTCATGCGCTTATGCCATTGCTCAAAATATGTCATGCAAATTTCCCCCCCCCCCATTTTTCTCGCATTTATTTCCCACTTTTCTCCCCTTTTTCTTTTCCTTTTTTCCTGATAGCGTATACATGACGTGGTGGTATAAAATACTTCTCACCCCTGAGAATTCGGTGAATTGAGGTAGTAGAATTTTTTTTTTTTTTTTTTTTTTTTAATTCACCTGAACAAGTCAGGTAAATTAGATGAATTTTGGAGTATCATCCCTGCATGTGACCGAATTAAAGCATGTATATATTATACGGTCATATGTACGGGGGAAAATGTATCTACTGATGCTTTCATACATAAATGTGTAATATATCACACCGTCCTTTCGAAAGCGAGTTTGCCATTTTGCCATTTTGCCATTTTGTCATTTTGCCATTTTTCCATTTTGCCAATTTACCAATTTGCCAATTTTCAAATTTGCGGACTTCCCAATTTGCCAATTTTCCAATTTGCGGACTTCCCAATTTGCAACTGCGGTTTGCGGGTATTCCCGCGCCTGCCCCACCCACACAATCACAGCGAAGTAAATTCCTCGGCCTTGTTTTTTTTTTTTGTTGATGAGGAAAAAAGTAGAAGACACTCCAAATGGATTAAACAAAAAAAAGGTGTCAGTAGGTTACATCAAAATAAAACCAAAGAGAGGGGAGTGGAAAATATAAAACAATACTGCATCGCAAACTGCTCGTAGCAAAGTGTTACTCAGTATTGCATTACACAAGGGGTGGAGAGGGGTAGTACCGCTTAACATGAATTAAAAAAAATAAAAATAAAAAAAAAAAATAAAAATAAAAAAAAAAAAAAAAAAAAAAAAACGCGGTTTTTCCCCACTCCCATTTTGTAACGAAGAAATTGACTTGAATTTCAAGTCAGTTTTTTTTTTTTTTTTTTTTTTTTTTTTTTTTTTATTTTACTTTTTCTCTTCCCAAAATAACAGGATATACACATTTGTGTGTGTTTGTGTGTTTCCTCGTTATCTATTTCTTCGTTCCCATAAAAAAATATATACATATATATATGCACATATATATATGTGTATAACTTTCGCACACCTAACCCAGACAAAAAAAAAAAAAAAAAAAAAAAGAAAAAAAAAGTACAAAGCAATGAAGGTACAATATCACATTTTATTCTTTGCTTTCCTTTTATCGGATGACGTTTATTGTTTCAAAAATAGTTATGAAGATGTGAAGGATTCCTCTTGGATGTTAAAGAAAAGCATAGGGTGGGATAATCCAAATGGTATTGGGAAAAGAGAGCCTAATGATGAGGACAATAACAACGGCAACATTGTAAGATCAAATGGAAAATATGAAAAAGAAGAAATTCTTCCATCGATTATTAACGCTGGAAAACGTTTCTTTTCTTTGAAAGACAAAGAAATTCCAATAGGTGTCGAAGATATAAGTAATAAAGTTCAAGAAATAAAAGATGGAGTAATTAAAAATTCATCTAACATAGCTAAACAAGCAAATAAATTCAATGATGATTTAAAAAAAAATACCAAATACTGGGCTGATGTAGTAAAAACAACTGTCAGTGAAGAACTACATCAGATAGATAAATATAGTAAAGAACAATTGAACAAATTAAAGAATGATCCTGAAAATAAATTCTTCTTTACAAAATTGATAAATTTTGGAACATCAGGTGATGATGAAGGCGATTATAAGGGAGAAGAACCAAAAAATGAAAAGCATCGCGATGATTACAAAGATGCGGAAACTTCCAGTGATAATAATAATTTCCATTCTGAAGAGACAGAGAAAGGAAAACCATTTTGGAATTTTTTACACTTCAAAGGAATAGAATCCGTAGGATCATCATCATCTAAAGAACATAATTCCTCAAAAGCAAATGAATCTAGTAGTCCCTTCTTTCATCTTTTCAAAAATGAAACTAAGCAGTCTAGTCATCCAACCAATGACACTAACAAAACCTACTCCTGGTTTACTGAATACATTTCTGAAAATGCAAATGAGCAGAAAAGGAAAAGTGATGCCAAAGAAAATGAGGGAAAAAAAAAAGATTCTCTCTTTTCATTCTTTTCATCCAAAACAAACGATGAAAACTCGACAAGGGGGTCCGAGATGCAGGATGATGGAACAAAACGAGATCTTCAAAATGGGCAATCAGAGAAAAATTCAGGATTTCAATTTAACCTGTTCAAATGGAATAAAGTAAATAACGACATTGCGTCGGATCAGGAGGCGGGGAAAAACTCAGAAATGGAAGAAGTTGGAAAAGTTGGACAAATTGGACAAATTGGAAATATTGGGGAAGCTGGAAAAGTTGAAGAAAATGGAGAAGCAGGAAACTCAGGGGACAGCATCTTGCACTGGTTTAAAACGTCAAATAAAGAAAATCAACATGACCAAAGAGCGAAAAATGAGAAAGGCGGAGATAATTATGGGAATAATGATCAGTTAGAAGTGCAAGACTCTTCAGAAATGTCACTTAATGTAGAAAAAAAAAAAAAAAAAAAAAAAGAGGATAATTGGAACATGTTTTCTCTCGTAGACATGTGGAAATCTGAAACAGACAAGAACGAACATCAAGATGGAGTAGTGGAAACCAGTGCAGGAAGTGTGACATGTCAAAAGGGCAACGGGTGCGTTTTTAATGGTACAGAAATAGGGAAGAATGACAAAGAAAACAATGACTCTGGGAAGAATGACAAAGAAAACAATGACTCTGGGAAGAATGACAAAGAAAACAATGACTCTGGGAAGAATGACAAAGAAAACAATGACATTGGGAAGGATGACAAAGAAAACAATGACATTGGGAAGGATGACAAAGGAGGGAATCCTTTTTTTAGCTCGTTTGGATTCTTTAATCATGATAAAGAACAGACCAAGGAAGATGGAGAAAATGTCGCCCAATCGGAATTTAACAAATCGAAGAAAAATGCAGACAGTTCAAACAAACAGCTAATCGATCTTGTAAAAAATTACTATCATGTGAAGAAAAACGAGGATGAAGAAAATATGCTTTCACTCTTACAAACAGAACATGAGCATGATTCCAATATTAACTGTCATCCCTTGATTGCATTTAAATCTTGTCTAAGCAATTGCTTTAACAGGTCATCATCGAATGATAGCAGTAATATCAATGAGTATAATAATAAAAAATCTTTGTCTATTGGTGATTATAAAAATTTAGAAAAATGCATCTTGAAATGTAAAAATTCTAACCTCAATGGATTAAATGGAGGCATGGGATGTGTGCAAAAGGATGGTGTAGTGAAAATAAATAAAAAACAAAATTATAAAGACAAATTGGAACACCTAGAAAAAAATAACTACACCTTAGATGCAGCAAACTCCTTTGTATTTTCTGATTTTACATTGCATGATAGATATGCCTCTGAGGAAAATAAACATCTAACTAACAATGATAACGATGATTCTCCCAAATCAGATTCGAAATGGTCATTTTTTTCAGAAAATTTGCTTGGAAATGAGGATAACACGAAGGATCCGGATCAGAATCAGAACCCGGAGATGAAGATGAAAAAAAAAAAAAAAAAACACGATTCCCACAATTTATTCGAATTGCCAAATGATAAACTAGGAACGCATTTGAATGACATGGATGTTATAAAAAACAACTTAGGGCATGTCTTGAAAAAAGAATCGCCTCAACAAAAAATCAACAATGTTGAGGAAAATTCTTTCAGTTTTTTTAAAACTCTTACATCACAAATGGATTATTCTACATCTGAAGGTTCTAACATTTTCAATGCATTGAATCCGTTGGATATATTGCACAATGGCAAAGGGGATCAAAGTGGAGAAGCTCCTACTTCATATCAGAAAGGAAACAATGAACACGGCGTTGAAAATGCTTCCACTATTGGTGCTTCTAAAGATGAAGAAGAAGAAGAAGAAGATGATGATGATGATGACTCAAGCAGTTACAACCATGTATCAAAAGGATTTTTCCTTTTCCTATTATTGATTAGCTTTTCTATTTACCTTTCTGCCTTCACCAATATAATTAGCCAATTTTATGTTTCATTTAAGGAAAAAATATGTTTATATATTAATGAACAATACAAGAGCCGCTTCAACCACGTACATGGTGAATCAGCTGAGGCCTTCTTACCCAAGAGCCCATATCACAATTACAGCAATGTGCATAATTCTTATGATAACATGTATCATCCATTTCAATCGAATGCATATGATATTGCATGATGGTCTCCTTTTCATGTCTTTCTGCATGCATCAAGTTACATGCGTCCGTGCATGTGTTCTCTTTTTTTGTAATGAGTTCCAATTATCTGTGTTTGGTTCATGGTAGAACGAGACGTTGGGATATTAAGAAATTGTATATAGTTACACTCAATCGATTCGTTTAATATTTTTTATTCGTTTACCCACCAACCCACCAACCCCTTCTCCTCTCTGTCCCCTCCCTTCTGCTTATCTAGTCCAATTTTGTCACATTTATTTATTTCATGATGGTCACATGTTAATGCTGCATTCTTCTACGTCAATGCCATTTCATTGCTACTTCATCACCATATATCTACTTTATTACTATATTATTTTTTTTATTTTATTTTTTTATTTTATTTTTTTATTTTATTTTTTTATTTTATTTTTTTATTTTATTTTTTTATTTTATTTATTTTTTTTTTTAAATTATAAATCTTTTTTTCTCCGCTTTGTTCCCCTTTTTATTCATTCATCAAACATAATTACTGTTCAGTTAATTTCAGACCATACATACAAACTTCAATAAATTTTTAGTGCCATTTTTACATATGAATATACTTTTTTGCCTTTATTTTTTCATATTCTTACTGTGTACATTAACTGTTTTGGATATGGTTACATATATAACCCCTTTTGATAATAGTATACACATATACAACTCATTTCATACAAATTATATATAGGAAGGAACCCTTTTTTTGATCTATGCAAACATATATCTGTTGATAACCCTTTTCAAACACTGCGAGTGATACATTTTTCAGATTCAGCTTTTCGATTATACATCGAGGCACAAGAACAAGAACTTTTTCAATGTACTCATTGCATGCACTATTGCTCCATAGCACACTCCCCACCCACGAGTGGCCTAATCAAAAATCACACAGTTGGAAAGCATGCATGTATGTGTACATATTTTTATGCATGCTTATGTATTACATATGTACATGTGCATACGATAGGATCATATATTGTCCTCCCTTTTGCCCTCTGCCGAAACGTAACAAAATTATGCATATATGTATGTATGTATATATATATATATATGCACCTTGTCACGTGCATTTTTTTTTCTTTTTTTTTCTCAAGAATTTCTCCACTACATGCAAAACTGATACAGAGCTAAGCATGCCCTTGTTGCAACATATGGTTAGCATTTTGAACAAGGTTTTTTTTTTTTTTTCCTTCTGCTTTGTTTATCTTCTTTTTTCTTTTTGTAAATTACACTTGTAAAAACTCCTCATAAGGGTAAGTACAAGGTGTTCACATCATAATTCTCACGTAAACTTTGTAATACTTTTTTAACAGTATTTTTTCTATCATTCTTGAAGTTGAAAAACAAGCGATATTGCCATACAGCTCAGCATAGCAATTCTTAAAGGTGTGATAAATTTTTTTTTTAGGTTACATATAACATGTATATATGCATGCTTATGTGTAAATTTATTCGTATACACATCTATGTACGCCTTTTCTTTTTTACTAACAAGCGAATATTAACCCCATCCCACCCATCGCCCTTCAACTGACTTTCTCACACTCTCACCCGTTCCACGAAAATGCCGTGCTGTCAAGTAGTTACAAATATTAATGCATCCGATGATGACATAAAAAAAACGTTATCCCAAATAGAGAATGGTACGTAAGAATGAATGTTGTAAGCAGGGAAGAAAGGAAAAAATAATAAAAATAATAAAAAAAAAAAAAAAAGAACTGTATACAAGCCCGTACTTCAAATAAACTGCATATGGAGGATAATGTGATCACGTTACTTCTTAACCCTGCTTTCCTCCTATTATTTTATTTTCCCTTATTACTTTTCTTTCGTGTTTTACATTGAATGTTAAAATGGTGCAAGCACATGTGGTACACACACCTCTAGAAAGACATGGGGATGTATGCATAATTGTGCTAAACTACACTACACTACATAATCGTATGAATATCTTCTATGATTTAAAAAATGAGAATTGTCTTTGTGTACTAAAGGTAGTTATGAGAATATAGTAACACTTGTTCTGTGAGAACGATTGATATTTTGTATGCCAACAATTCCCTTTAGTACACACATACGCATAGACAACTCCAATTTGGTTTTATATCACTTTTATACCTCTTGACTTTGTACTATTTTTCTCCATTTTATTTTCATTTTTATTTCATTTTATAATTATTTTTTTTTTTTTTTCGGCTTGCACGCCATACCCCCACCCCTCTCCCTACAGCTGTGTCCGAGGTGATGAGTAAACCTATGTCATACATTATGAGCAACTACGACTACCAGAAATATTTACGATTTGGTGGATCTGATAATGGGTTCTGTTTTGTTAAGATTACAAGTATAAGTGGAATTAACAAGACGAATAACACTGCACTCGCAGACAAAGTTACAAAAATTCTAGTGAACACAATCAAAGTAAAATCGGATCGTGTGTTTATCGAATTCAACGATTGTTCCCCCAAGAACTTTGCATTCAATGGGTCTCTTTTTGGCTAAGATATTGGAGACGCACCAATTTTGAATGTGTCTACGTCATCCTATATATATTTACTCATGTACATACGCGAGTATACTTTCATGAGTGTATATGTTTCACCCACCCACCAGGTTGAACCGTTAACCGTTCCGTACATGTATCTATAATTGTTATTATATTTAAGCAGTATGTTCATACCACCTTTTGCACTTTACCATATGTTATATCTCCGTTTTTATTATTTATTTATTATTATTTTTTTTTTTTTTTTTCTCTCGCACCCTATCCTTGTTTTGGCGTGTATCCCCACATATGTAAAAGTAAAAAAAAAAAAAAAAAAAAAAAAACTCACATTTTTATTTATAAACGTTCGTGTCTGTCCTTTTTTTTTTTTCACAAATTATCAAACTTGCATGGAATGATTTTTATGCCTGTACAATACATGAGTGCGTACTCGACGTGCATGCACAGTCTCATATAAAAACACACACACATATATATATATATATATATATATATACAAATGTCGAATTGGAACTACGTTTCTTCTAATATGCTAAAGAGCAAATGAGAAAAAACCACTATCCTCTGCATGTTTTAAAAGACACATGTGCTATATTATAAAACTCACTCCTCCATGTCTCATCAAATGGGGAGAGTTTTAATTTAAATTTTAGCAAAGGTTATGAGAACAATATTTTGTGAAATAATATGATATGTCTAAAAAAAGAAAAAAAATTATGACTTGTTCATGCAAAAAATTTAGATCATTTTAAAACGCAACGGGTTAAAATGGTTGTATATGGCTAGCCCGTTTGAGAAAGGTGTTTTTTTTTTTTTTTTTTTTTTTTTTTTTCCGCATGACTGTTCAGAATTCGTGCACTGCTTTATTTAAAGCCTCAACAGTGTATACCAAAAGTATGCACGTTATACTTATGGGCCATAATTTTTTTTAAAAAGCTTGCAGTTCATCGTATACACGTATATACACACACACACACAAGCATGCATGCATGGCAAGACGAAATATTTATGTGGAGTGTGTTTTTTCTCCTCTTCATGTTTAGAAGTTTTTTTCTTTTTTTGAGACAAAGGAAAGTAACGCTTTCTTTTGCAAAAATATAGTAGTTCCAATGACACCCTCCCATGGAGGCAATGTAGAGTTATGGTGGAATTTTGGTTTATAAAAGATATAATGTTCCCAGAACCATTTTTGACAAAAGGAGAAAAAATTTCTATGTACAAAAACTGTAAATTGTTGAAACGGACAAATGACATTTCATGTTTGTGTGCCACATGGAGAGATGTATTTATCACCTATCACGGGTATTCATTTTTCATGACACTACAAAAAGTGTGTTTCAAGACTATTGGTTACGTTAAATGTGTACTTTTTTTTTTTGCGCATATTTTACTCCTATTTTACATTCCAAGGAAAAGAAGCACTCGTGAACTTTCATAAGGTTGTGGAGGAAGGAATATTACAAAAGCCTTTCTTTTTTTTTTTTCCCCTCCACTTGGATAGGGTAGACCAACTTTTCTGTTACTTTTCTGTTACTTTTTT